>NC_056740.1:260193554-260274704 GCF_019279795.1 Protopterus annectens | reverse complement strand
GACAGTACAGAGCTCTCTGAGCATGTAGCCCAAGACAGTTTGACCCTGACCTTGAGTAGCATTCTACCCTCACCTAGAACGATGCCACAATATCAAGGCACAATGATCCCTTCCAACAATTGACTGACATACTGGTGTCATTCACAGGTGTGCCAATGCCTGCCATCTTGGGGTGGTATGCTTTGCTAGGGACAGCTTGCACCTGTCACCCCTGTCCTATTGGAATTTGGTGGTGCCTCTTGCTACACCCATAGTGCCTGTATTAGGCAAGGCTCATAAGGCAAACCCACATCCATTTGTATCACAAAGGATGAGGAAGTAAGAGTGATGCTACTCAACACTGGAAGTCTAGACCTAAGGATGCACGCACTCAAAACCCTACTTAACATTCTGGACATCGATATCTGTGCAGTAACATGAACCTGTTTCAGGTTTCACAGGAGCACACCAGTACTACCAAGTTATAGCTGTTACCATTCTTGTCGGCCCCAACACTTGAACAAGGGAGGGAGTATCAGTATTCAATGCAGATTCCCACGCCTCCACATTGGTGGCAGAGTACAACATAGGTGTTAGGCCATTGAGTACAGAAGACGTAGTTGGAGACCTGGGGAAGAAACATGGTAGCGGTCTGTCATTTGTCAACCACATGGCCAACGTGGATTGAAAGACATGTTATATAGCCCAGCTAATCATGAGGGATTCACATGTATGGCAGGGGAGGTCATTGTGCCTCTTTACTCATCCATCATCAGGCCTATAATTGCATTACAATGCACCTTTTGGGATGTACCTAACCAGACACCTACAGCAACTGGTACAGGACAACAGTACCTCATCAAGGGGATGCAATGGCTCACACAGATGTCTTATGCTGCCCAGGTAAAGTAAATCCAGCTGGACTCAGTGGCATACTGCCTGTTCAGAGGCAATCTGTGCGTGCCATATACAGCCATGTCCTACCCAGCAGTAATGAACATGCTGCACCTCAGGCAATCAGAGTCCCATACAGCCACATGCTCAGGAGAGCTGGACCTCAGCACTGACATACATGGACATGCTGGAGGGGCATATTCCTAACCGAGAGGCTCCCTTCACTCTGTAATGAGCTCACACTACTGGTTAGGCAGAGTCCCTCGTTGACTCTCTTCCATAGGAATCTGGATGAGTGGATGGAGATCATAGTTGTACCCCAGGTATCACTTCTATGTCACTGTTAGACAGAGGCACAGTATACTAACGTCAGACAAGGGCATAGCAGCATAACTTGTAATTGGGTGGCGAAAGACAAACACATTCTACTAGGCTTACCAATGCCCTAGGGCAAATATAGCCTAGTATGAACCTATGAACATGTGTGTACTGCTATAGTACTTCTGCCATATGTTGCATGTGTGTGTGTTGTGGGGGATGCACAGGTAATGGCCGGATACTTCTGCACAGGCGACACGTCTGACACATTCTGGGTGTTCATCCCTACATACTGGATGTGTGTTGCCATCCAACCCTGTGATGTGGACACACATTACTCAGCCTGGATATACATATCCGAACAATACCACAAGCACAGTACACTACCTTGCTATGTATGCATGTAATTACACAGTTATTCACTAGTTATGACAGTGATGCTATCCATGCAGCCCATTGGGCCAGTGGAAGCCACAACACACACCGCCAGCACCTTTGCATATGCTTACCACAGACATCCCACATACTGCATGTACTGTGCACACACATATCTAACCCAGAACAACTGCACACCACTTATTAATCCTGTCCAGTGGACTACAGATACAGGCATATTGTATAACAATAGTAGGAGGCTACTGCAGCAGAGGGCAGATTCACATGACGGCAAGGCATCTGTGGTCAGCAGTGTTAAGATGCTTCACATTCACCAAATGCACAGATATTGGCAACATTGTTGCAGACAGTTTAGGTGTAGGTACCCCCCCATTCTCCTACACATGTGGTATTAGTTATCCCAGATGACTGTCACCTCCCTATCCTCTCACATGTCCAGGTGAGAGCCACCCTCATCATTGCAGAACACATAGCATCACTGTTACGAAATGGTATCCCTGGATGTGTGCTACATTCACCCCTGGAGGACATAGCACCACATGACATACTGATATTAATCCCTGGCCATACTACAGGATATGTACCTGAACAGTGCCATACATACACAGTGGTCCCACACCAATGAGGAGGAACCTCTACTGACCCTGGGAACTACTGCATCATATGCACAACTGGCCTTGTGTTCTAAGCTATAGAAGTGTTAAGTATGGGCAACATGTACAGCAATATTACATATGTTTATATTTCAGGACTATGTACACACAACCTATCTCATGGACATACCTATAGATAGTGAACTATGATACATTTGGAGGTGTCACAGTATACACAGGATTAACCTGCTACTTTGCATTACCTGTGTTTGTGGCAGCTGTTGCTGTGCCAGTGGTGCTTGTTGCTGCTTGCTCCTTGCTGCTTGCTGCTTGCTGCTTGCTGTTTGCTGCTTGCTGCTTGCTGCTTGCTGCTTTTGCTGCTGGCTGTCCTTATATTTGTTTGATTTCTCTCTCTGTCTCTCTCTCTCTTTCTCTGTAGGTTTTGTGCAATGAATGTATTGCATGAGTGTAGTGTGGGTACTCAATGCTTTTGTAGGTATCTGCATAGGTCCATGTGATGGCCTCTGCACCAATTGTAAGGCAGCATTTGCTAATTGCATGCAGCCAGGTGTGTACTGATTGCATGTCTCACTGTGATTTCAGGACACTGCTATAAAAGGGTATGTGAGATAGGCGTTGCCCTTTCAGATTGTAGGGCGTGGACCATGCTGGTATGCTGTTGACAGTGTTCTGTGAGTGTGAAGGTTAGTACATCTCCCATGCTTCATGCTGTGTTGTAGATTCAGGTTGCTGCATTTCTCTTGCCTGTTCCCTGTAGTGAGTGTGTATGCATACTGACACCTACAACTATATGTCATATGTATTGCTATATAAATATATATATATCTGTGTACATATACATACTTTCATATATGTACATTAGCTGACATTATTGGGTACAAGCTAACAATTAGCAGGGCTGTTTCTGTTAACACTACACTAGTATGGGAATCCAGTAATTGGGACTATAAAAGTCTGCCTGACATGCTTTGGGTAGTAGACATACTATATTGCCTTTATCTTCATTCCTACTATTACATGTTCCACTTATTTAGCACTATATTCCTGTATGAGAGTCATGGCTTAGTGGTAGGTCATACAGACTAGTGTTACAATGGTCTTGTGGTAGGGCCTACTAGTATGCTTATATTCTGCTTTTGACTTGAGTATAGGGCCTATCAATCAAAGTGCTGGAGGCACCTTTAAGCAGTTAAAGGGGTTAGTAGGTCTCACAGGAGCCAGGCTGTGTTGCAGATTCTGGTTGCTGCATTTATCTTCACTGTTTTCTGTAGTGAGTGTGTATGGATACTGACACCTACTATATTTCATATGTATTAATATATATTTATATATATGTATGTGTAGATATACATACCTTCATATATGTACATTACCTTACTTTATTATGTACAAGCTAACAAGTAGCAGGGCTGTATCTGTTAACACTGAACTAGTATGGGAATCCAGTAATTTGGCCATTAAAACTCTGCCTGACATGCTTCGGATAGTACATCTCCTATATTGCCTTTATACTGATTCCTACTATTACATGTCATATTTATTTTAGCACTGTGATTTTGTAAGGCAGGCATGGCTTAGTGGTAGGTCATGCAGACTAATATTACCAAGGTCCTGGGTTCAAGACTGACAATGGGAATTTATTTTTCTTTGCAAACTTTCAAACTGAGTACAGGACCTGTCAATCAAAGTGCCATAAAGGCACTTTTAAGCACTTAAAACCAGGTCTGCGCTCGTTTGCACGGAGCTCACGCATGCGCACTGGCGGTGAGCTCTGCTAACACAAGCGCACACCCGTGCTAATTTCTTTGAAAGAAAAGAAAAAGGGGTGACAGGAAAGTGGTGAAAAGGGGTCACAAAGAGGGTAAGACAGTAGGGAAACAGGCGTGGGATTTGCAGGAGGGATGTAGGTAAGGCCCATAGATGCCCATCTCTTTGGCAGCAACAGCTGTGCATTTCCATGTATTTTGGTGAGACATTGGAAACCTTTCACCCCTGAGAGAGGTGTCAGGACAACATTAATATTTGTTGTAGAGCCAATTGTAATTAACTGTTTCAATGTCAAGCAGACATGTGTGCGACATGGACAGCTATGTATGGGGCGTAATTTTTTTGTGGGTACAGAGTGCCGTTTCTTTCAGGTGAGAGTGGTATGTCAGGTGAAGGAAGTCGGTATAGCTGGGGAGGTAGGTTGGGTAGGTTAACAGACAAGACAGACAAGACGCATACAGGGGCGGTGTATGGCACACGTGGGGGGGGGTTACACAATTGACGGGGACGGAGGTTGGGATATCCAAGATGCATGAGCCCACAGATGGCAACAGTGGAACTGATATCCCCACCCATAGGCAGTTGTCACTGTTCCTTCACAGCCCAGGACGGGGCTGTGCTGGGGGCTGTGTAGGCGGGGCAATGGCCGGGGCCGTTAGCTGTGCCACACGAGCCTCGAGCTGGCGTAGGGGCCCAAGAACAGAGTCTTGGATCTCCCTTCACACCACAGACTGGACACCTTGGAGGGTGAGTGGACAAACCCCTCCGGCCACACTTGCAGAGGGGGGACGGGCCCCATCCTGCAGCGCTTCCACCCGAAGGTGGCACAGGGCCACGGAGGGTCCAGCCTGGGCACTAGTGCCAGGTGCAGTCGCCAGCTGAGGTGGGAGAGGTGGGTCCGCTGGGACCTGCCTTCCCAAGCGTTCTAGGTTTGTGAGTAGTTATGTTAGTTTGGGTTAGTGGCATTTTATTCCATTCAGATTAGTTGTAACAGCATGCATTGGTATTCCCATCAAACAAACACCCAGATATTAACACCATTGAACAAGGGGCATATCAATATCACATGCATTATTTGAACAGAAATACACAGTCAAACAACATGCAGGGTTGATTAATGGCAATAGGCCATCAAATTTGCAGGTATGAACAGGGCACATGCACGAACAGACATGCATATATTTTTGAAACGGACAAATGTCCATGATTAATGAAATGTTCACATACCATTATTTAGTGGGTGTTGTTATATGGAATTATAGGGTTGGGTGGAGATAGAAAGTGATGACACATTCATATGTTACACATTGATTTACATTTGTAATAGGTACACAATTAAGTTGAGGCTGATGTTTCAAAATAATTTTTATTTGACTGTCATGCTACACCTGTTACAAATACATCACTATCCTACTTATTTTGAATCTGATCAGATACATCATCCTGCTACACTTTGATGACAGGACAGGGGACAACTATGGCTGTTTAGTCTGTCAGATAATCATTCATTCTATCTGCAAATTGTTTACTGTGATCACCATATACAGAATTTGGCCTAGACATTCCAGATTCTGACACACTGAAATCAGTTTGGGATATTAATATGTACTTCCCACATGCATTTAGTTCTGTAGAAACACACTGGGGCTAATATATTCAGGGGTTATTACTACTTTATTTATTCATACATGACCCTTTCTGTCACTCTCACACATCCTGCAACTTCACAGTTCAGGTTGGTACTTCTAGGCTTTGTTCACATGTTAGACTGGTGGTGATTCAAACACTTTCCAACAGCCTCACTTCTGTCATGATTCAGCATTTCAACAGGGATATATCTCACATATGACTACCTCAGATTCTGAAGCTGTACTCTTGAGACTACTGCAGGTTTCACTATATTTAATTAATGGTGGGACATCTGTATTACAGCACTGTTTAATTCTATCAATTATATTTCCAGTTACACTTGCATACTGATGAACTTGTTGCAGCCATACCTGCAGACTTTCAATTCTTGCTTGCACATTATATTACTTTTAATCAATACACTGCAGTGTTCTGATACATGCTACAGTATAATATTTATTTACAAGTAATGGGTGGGGTTACTAACCTGCATGGTGGTGCAGCCGCACCAGCCTACGGGCATACATCTCGCGGTTCGCAGAGCGGACACCTGCAGCTGTGTCTGAAAGAAGTAATATTGGACTACACATCTCCATGGTATCAGCCAGTTGAAATCCTTACATACATAAGCAAAATGTAACTTACTCAGTAGTGGGGCGTTGGGCATATCCCGGGCCTCCTGGATCCATTCGGTCAACTGGTCTTGCTTGTGTCACTTCAGGTCCGCATGGTGGTGATGGACCTGCTCACCAGTGCGTGGAATGCCAGTAGCACTGGTCAGATCATGAGCCAACTGGTCCCATGCCTCTGCCCTATACGCTCCCCATGAGACCTGGCCCTGCATGAGTTGGGCCTCGTGATGATGGACAAGGAGCCAGACCATGTATCTGGACTCCTCAATGCCCCAACGCTGTGCTCGAAAGCAACGTCCCTCACCTACTCCACTCATTCTGACTGCAGGTCTGTTCTACAATCGTTTCTGCTGTGTATTCCCGCCTATGGGGCTTATATATGCCACTTTTCCCACACATTTCTCTGATTGGCCATTTTGGAATTGTATCTACTTCACTAAAAATGCTTTATCATGCTCCATTCTGGATTTTATCCCATATATATGCTATTTCTGCATTTCTAGGTATTGCTGTCATGGCTTAGTGGTTTAGTACCTTGACTCTAGGGCATGGTATCCTGGGTTCGAATCTGGCAACTGATTTTTGATTTTCCTGACAGAAATGAGTTGAGGACCTGTCAATCAAACATGCCAAAAGCACTTTTAAGCACTTAAAAGCAGGTCTGCGCTCGTTTGCGCGGAGCTAACGCATGCACACTGACAGTTAGTTTGTGGGAGCGGCCCGCAAACGGTGTGCGCTGGGATAAACCTTAATTGGCTAGTGACACACATGTTCAGCTCAGCACAGCTAGTTGCAAACAGTTTCAGCCTGTTAAACCGGTGCTTAGCAATGGGCACGCAGTTTGCAGCTTTTTAAACACTACTCAGCTACGGGCAGTCTGTCTCACAGCAGCTTAGCTATCAGTACATTTCTGACTATTTTTATTATTGTGTTACTTCAAAATATATGCTCCATTTCATTCCATTTTACAAAAGGGAATACTTTTACATTTGTACAATACTGTCAGGGGGCTTTTTAGTGCTTATTTACAAAAAAAAAAAAAGGTTGTTGTGGGGGCTCAAACCCTGCCTGTCTACTCTTAGGCCAGCAACTCTACCACTAAGCTATTACTTCTTGACTTACTTTGCATATTTAGTTTTTATATCCTTTTCCACTGACTGCTAACTGCAATTGCGCTAGTAGCACACCCGCGCACACGAGCGCACACAGTAGCAAACATTTATGGGTTTTAAAAAAAATAAAACAGGTTTTAATTTAATTTTATAACATCTCTTCACTTTATACACTGATGGTCTGTCGGGGCATGTGTTGTGTAGTGTGTTTATTCACATTTCCATGGCCTCTCTCATGGCTGTTTACTTTCAGCCATTCTAGTCTTCCGGGGGCGTGTCCGCTTGCAGGGCTTAGCCTACAGACACGCCCCCTACTCTCTTACACGGACCGTGTAAGAGTTACTAGTGTGATTCAGCATGCCTCATGCACCTCATGCATATGCATGACATGCTGACATCACACCGTTTAACTGCAGCCTCCGTGTAAGAGTTATAACTCTTACACGGAGGCTTCGTGAATCTGGCCCAAATACCACAAAATCTCAACTAAAACAGACATAGCAATAAAAACAATAGAATCATAATCTCCTTAATAAATTAAACAAACATAACCATCCTAAAAAACATAGTCCCCAATTAAGGCACACATGTTACAAAGGGACTGTATTGGGTTGGGTTGCATGGCTAGGCTTATAAAGGCATTGGTGGTCATTAGCGTAGTTTATATCTATGAAACTATGAGCCTATACATGACATTTTCCAGTTAGAATTTACACTTCTAGGAAGCAAAATACATAATTTCAAAATAAGCATGGTTTCCTTACATTCAAATGATTACTACATTCATTTATTTGATACAAAATAGTATCTGACAGTCCTGTAAAATTACTGTCAAAATATTGCAAGAAATGCAGAGCAAATGGATTACATGTATTTTTATTAACTATGTCCCTCAGGTGCTCTTGAAGTCTTGGTTTAAACATTTGTTTAGCGTTACTAATGCATACCATGTTACAGGAGCACCTAAGGGCATACACCACACTTATTTTTGCAGGAAAAAAAAGCGATTTGTAACAAATGTCATACATCATACATTTAACATTAGAGTCTGTCTGTAAGTACTTAAATAGCCACAGGGGAAGTTCTGTTCTGGTCTTAAATATGTCTTATCTCATCCATAAATAGTCTTTAAAAACAACTGTAGACAAAAATGATCTGAGATAACATGGGGGTGTGGAGTAATATGGTTATAAGATCATCACTGGTTAACGAGGTGTTTCATGCTTTTTTGATTAGGCCTTTTGTCTTGACAGTTACAAAGTGATGTTGTAGTACCAATATGTACAACAGTACCTTTGTAATTTCTATTGTCATTTGCAAATATGGATTTTTTGTAAAATATCCAGTCTATCCAAAGCAAAAACCTTCTAAGAGTTTTAACAATGTGATGCTTATAATACCTACTATTTAATAACATAGTGACCATCTCTTTTCATTTTCCAAAAAATCTATCCATAAACTAAACTCTTGATGTTTTCTTAATTTTCCTCCCTTGCTTTTCAAATATTTACCTCCTTTCCTCTGCAATATCTTTCTGTATGAGTTCTGTCCATCGAGATACCTAAAACGTATGTGTAATCTGCGTCTATTCATTATTTTTCTTAACTTGATAATTTTTCGTGTTGTATATGTAGCAAAGCTTTTCAACAATACCATTTAACATAGACATTGTGACAGGTTCATGACAGGTGCTCAGGTCCCAAGCACTTGAAAAACCACTGTCTCAAAACCAGGGAGTCGAGTGCCTTGTAGCTGGTGTGAGGTGCTGCTTGCACTCAAACTCAGATTTGAATTCAGCCAAACAGCCATGTCGAGGGAGCAGCAGGGGGATTTTAGGCTTAGAGACTAGGAGGAGATTTTACGGTCAGAGAACTGTTAGGGAGTTTTAGGTTTAGGGAATGGGACAGAAATTTTAGGTTAAGGAAGGGAGTTTTAGGGTCAGAAAGTGATTTAGGAATTTAGGTTTCGGGAGTGGAGTTTTAAGTTTAAGAACCAATTAGGGAACTCAGGGTTAGGCGGGGGGAGTGCAGTAAGCAGTCGTGTCAGGCTCTGGATAGGAGCATTATACTTTAGGCTCTGGTAGGGCTATGTAGTTTTATAGAATTGGATATGAGGAGGGCTAAACAGAAACTGGAATTCAGACTAGTGGGAGTTTGAGCACTTTTGTAAACAAGTGGCAGCGAGCAAGAGTGCTGTGACCTACTAGTTTACAAGCAGCTGTAAATTACCTCATTTTTACATATAATGCCAATTTCATTCTTGTTTTACAAATTAAAGATCATCATTTACATCTTCATTTTAATAAAACAGAATTTCTTTGCATTTCTGCTGATTCTCACCTCAAGTATAAACACACCATCCTGTCCCCACTAGTTTGAGCTGAATCATTCCTTCCCTAATATTTCTCCCTTAAACATTTCATGCTATATTAATCTCCAAATGTTGGATTCAGGTTAGTCCGCTTCTTAGCCTCTCGACTTTCAGAAGGGTACCTTTGTTTGGGCATGGTGGGTCTTACCTCTGGCTTTCTCTGCAGCAGGACTTGGTCTGCAATTCCATCTTCACTACAACTACAATTTCACACATTTCATCACTCACTGTTCTTTCTTTACTTGAACAGTCTCCCCATTGTGGGACTTTATCTTTACATCTCCTTGTCAACTACTGCATATGCCCTCTCCATAGATTTTATATCCAGATTCAAACTCCTCTATTCTTATAGTCTTCCAGACTCCCATCCTTCCAAGCCTCAGCTATCATCCATTTCACTTCCTGGACGAGCAATTGAAGTTCTAGCCTTTAATCTCTAGCACATCCCTTCTTTGTATGCACTCCAAAAAGGCATACATCATACTGATGTGGTATATTCTTCCCCAAATATTTACTCTAGACCTCTCTGGCCCCGTTTTACATTGGTACTACCTGTCTGCATGTCCACTACATATGCATCAGATTGGCATTCTCCTTTCCACATCTCCAACACTCTGCACGTAGGTACCATCCTTCTTGGTGTATCATTGCAGGTGTTCCATACAACCTGTGTACCATCTGTCTATACTAGTCCTTGACCAGCCAACATTTTTATTATTGCTTTTATTTCTTTTCAAAACCATTCTTCTTTCCATATCAGACCCTCATTACTCCACTGATCTCTCAGTTTATTCTTCTTTCCATATCAGACCCTCATTACTCCACTGATCTCTCAGTTTATTCTCCTTTCCATATCAGACCCTCATTACTCCACTGATCTGTCAGTTTATTCTCCTTTCCATATCAGACCCTCATTACTCCACTGATCTCTCAGTGTATTCTCCTTTCCATATCAGACCCTCATTACTCCACTGATCTCTCAGTTTATTCTTCTTTCCATATCAGACCCTCATTACTCCACTGATCTCTCAGTTTATTCTCCTTTCCATATCAGACCCTCATTACTCCACTGATCTCTCAGTGTATTCTCCTTTCCATATCAGACCCTCATTACTCCACTGATCTCTCAGTGTATTCTCCTTTCCATATCAGACCCTCATTACTCCACTGATCTCTCAGTTTATTCTTCTTTCCATATCAGACCCTCATTACTCCACTGATCTCTCAATTTATTCTCCTTTACATATCAGACCCTCATTACTCCACTGATTTCTCAGTTTATTCTCCTTTCCATATCAGACCCTCATTACTCCACTGATCTCTCAGTTTATTCTCCTTTCCATATCAGACCCTCATTACTCCACTGATCTCTCAGTTTATTCTCCTTTCCATATCAGACCCTCATTACTCCACTGATCTCTCAGTTTATTCTTCTTTCCATATCAGACCCTCATTACTCCACTGATCTCTCAGTGTATTCTCCTTTCCATATCAGACCCTCATTACTCCACTGATCTCTCAGTGTATTCTCCTTTCCATATCAGACCCTCATTACTCCACTGATCTCTCAGTTTATTCTTCTTTCCATATCAGACCCTCATTACTCCACTGATCTCTCAGTTTATTCTCCTTTCCATATCAGACCCTCATTACTCCACTGATTTCTCAGTTTATTCTCCTTTCCATATCAGACCCTCATTACTCCACTGATCTCTCAGTTTATTCTCCTTTCCATATCAGACCCTCATTACTCCACTGATCTCTCAGTTTATTCTCCTTTCCATATCAGACCCTCATTACTCCACTGATCTCTCAGTTTATTCTTCTTTCCATATCAGACCCTCATTACTCCACTGATCTCTCAGTGTATTCTCCTTTCCATATCAGATCTTCATTACTCCACTGATCCAACAACTTATCAAATGCATGTTCACTTATCCTTCGTGGAAGTTCAGGCTAAAGTAGATGGCCTTTAGCTTGTCAAGTTTTCTGATGATTGCAAATTAGGTGCAATTATTCATTAAGTCCCTAAGTTCAAACCCAGTGGTGCGAGATCTGGGAACACAGGTTGATAGCAATCTGAACTTTGACCACCAGGTTTACACAGTGGTAAGGAAAACCTTCTATGTTCCACATCTTGTAAGGGCATCGCATCCAGTTCTAAGGATGTTATAACTCCACTGTACTCGACTCTCATCAGACCATTAATAGAGTACAGTGCTCCCTTTTTTATGTACCTCACCAGACACCTGCAGCAGCTGGAGATGCCACAGAGCTTTCTCATCAAGACTGGCATAGACAGATGGTACACAGGTTGTACAGGGCCTCCAAGCCATGACCTATGTGGACAGACTGAAAGCACTGTCAGTGTACTTTGTATCTTATAGGCTGCTGAAAGGTGACTTGTGCCTGGCCTACAGGGCAATCTCTGACCCTCCCTGATGGAAACGCTACACTTTTGCAAGTCAAATGGCACAAAAGTCACTCACTATAGGGATCTTAACCTAGTCTGTGACATAAACAGAACATGCTGGAGAGACAGACATATCTCCGAGAGATTTCTGCTCCTCTGGAATAAACTTCCAGTTCACATGAAGCAGAGCTCCTCACTGACCATATTCAATCACAACCTAGACAAATGGATGGGAGACTGCAAATTCACTCCAGGGGTGGCACCCATGTCCCTCATGGACAGGGTAGGCAGTGTTGATCATAAACTCACTGTGTGAATTATGTCCATCTAATCAAGGAAAATTGGGGCAACTTGAGATTAACATGGTTAGGCTTGCAAAGGCTCTAGTGCCGCTCGCCTAGTAACCTCCTATGAACCTATGAGCAGTCTCCACTAGCTGTCCATAAATAATTCTAATTCTTCCCTTTTTTTTACCTGACTCCATTTTTTCTTAACGCTAAGCCTACCTCATAATTCACTATATTTCCTTCTGTAGCTTTACGCTTTCCTATCTTTATTCTTATTTTGAATACTCTGGATATGCTGGTTACTAGTTCTTAGAATCCCACAGTACAACAGCAGGCTTTCTTTCTCTGTTAACTGGGAAAGGTAGTAATTTAGCTGTCCATTCATCTATCCTAAGTCTCTCACCTTTGTAGAGCACTTTTGTTCCCAGATTACCAGCCTCCTCTCTAAATCATTAGGTTTAGTCCACAGATATCTCTAATACTTCTGTCCCATTCATCAGTAAATTGCAAATGACATCATAATGGCCTTTGAATCTTCTTATGGTTCCATCCATTATGTTGCTTGCAATATTTTGACAGTAATTTTACAGGACTGTCAGATACTATTTTGTATCAAATAAATGAATGTATTAATACATATATTTAACATCATTTGAATGTAAGGAAACCATGCTTATTTTGAAATTATGTATTTTGCTTCCTAGAAGTGTAAATTCTAACTGGAAGTTTATAGCCCTTTTCCCAGGCAATCTACTCCATTTTTTTTGTATGCCTCTCAGTCATTGCACAATATTTAGAGCAGTCACATATCATCTGAGATCTGGCATACCCTCTCCTCCAGCTTTCCAGTGAACCATAAATCTGCCCGTAATGATCTTTCCTTGTTTGCTTTTCCACATAAACCTGTCACAAACTAGTTGGATATCTGTTTTAATCTTGTGTGGAATGCTTATTTGTATCTGCTTCCCAACAGAAACGACATGCAGCAGTGTTATTGTGCAAACTATTTATATTGTACCCCCCAAATGTGGTAAATCTACCTGCCCATAGATTTAACATTTTCCCTAGCCATACCTTCAGCTCTGTCCAGTTTTAGTTTCTGATCAGAGCTACCATTTTGTAAAGTTTAAGCCCCAAGTATCCCCCTCATCTTCTTTGGGAGTATGGAACATCTCTCTTTTTTTTCAATTCCTGTTCTAATCATTGCTAACCTTTGGAGGTAGCAGTGATGCCCTGATGCATGACCAAAACTACTGAACATCTCCAATATCGCCAGAAGTTGAATAGTAATATTTGCAAACAAACGTAATGCAATCATCTGCAAACAGATAAATATCACTCCTTTTCCTACCAGTATTCTGCCTCATTCACTTTCCCCTATTCTCTGCCCAGACATTCAATGACTGTTAAAAAAAATCTTGGTGAAAGTGGACAGCCCCATTGGTGTCCTCTTTCTAATACTATTTCTTCTTTAAATTCTACATTGGGCCCTATAAAGGGTTTTCATTCCCTTCAGCCACCTACCATCCTCAATGACCATCTCTCAAGGCATTTATCATAAAGTGTCATGATACTCAATCATAGGTCTTCTGTATGTCCATTACCACAACTTCTACTGTTTCCTGGGCCTTTTCATCATCCCATTCTATAACATCTATAAGAGTATGCCAGTGGTACAGGGACGACTTGACTTTAATAAAACCTACCTGTTAATCCTCTGTTACCCTTGAAAGAACTTTCCTCAGTCTTGCTGTCAAAATATGAACAGGCATTGTAGTGTCTACATTGAATGGAGATAACTGACATCAGTCTTTTTTCCCTTTCTGCTAATACAATGCTATTGTTGTGGCCTCCTCCATAGATTTGATTAATCTCCCTTTCTCTATTCTGTTGTTGAACAAATCTGTCATTGTGCTGCTCCCTGAAAGCCCACTTTTATAGAAATCAATGGACGATCCATATATTCGACTTACTCTAACCCCTTTATATGGCTAATGGCCTCAATCACTGCCCCCCTTCCTATCGATACATTTATTTTCTATTGCTCCCACTCATACACTTCATATCCTTTGCATTCATGACCCAGTGCTACTTGGAGGTCTATTCTTTTATAAATCTGTTTGTAATTACATCAAAACTGCATCCTTATTTGCTCACTCGTATTGCTTCTCTGAACTGATTCAAGCTTTGTTTCTCTGGTCCTTGATTCTCCACATAAGCATCTTAATGTCTGTCTCTAGTCTGACCCACCATCTTGTCCTTCTTCTCACCATTTCCACTTTTATCCTTGATTCTTCAACCTGTCCATTATGGCTGCTTTCACCCTGTTTATATACTGAGCTTCTGCCTCTCACTGTTTGGCATATAAGCCTATCCTCCTCCACATGATCATTTTCGACAGACTTTTCTCACAGGCATAGTCCTGCACATGTTTGATCTATCTCAGTATGGTATATTTTTGTTTACTGTCCTTAAATATAAGTTTGTAGCTATGTGCAATGTCTGATATGTCCAGTAAGTATCTGCCATAGTGAAACTCACGTTATGCCCTTTAAGTACAGAGGCTCCAGTAACTACCACCTCAGTATCGCTCTGGAGACGCTCAGTTCCTTGCGGTTTGCCCATAGAAATTGTTTCCCCTTTATATCTTACTGCATGTTTAACTTCATTATATTAAATAGCAGAAAGATATCAACAGAGACAGAAAAAATAGAGAATTTAGTGTAGCATTACTTAACACCTTTTAGCACACCACTCACTCCATTAAAAAAGTTTCATTAGCCACTCACATGCTGCTCTTTTCTGCCATCATTTCTACCTCCTCAAACTAGTGTTGTCACCCACTTATCCATTGGGTCCTCTGTCTTGAGCTGGGACTGCAAGAAGCTCTGTCTTCTTCCTGCCATTGTTTCATCTCATTACATTTCCTTCTGGTCTGCAGGAGGCCCTCCTCCCCTCTCTGAGTCCCCATTTCAACACCTTCCCCTAGTCTTCTGTCTGTTAGCACCAGTCTTTCAAAAGAGACCTCTCCCCACTCTGTGGGGTTACAGCTATCAGTTTTTCTACATTCCTGTCCATAACCCAACCACCTCATGTCAGGCATGCTAATGTGCTTAGTTTGGTAACTGCCTACAACGTTTTTGCCTTTTTTTGTCTATTAGCCCTTTCTTATAGAGATATCATAACCAGTCCAATCCCCTCTGCTTGCTCAGGGCCCATGGCATCAGCAGGAATTTGTTGTGCTGTGCCATTTAAAGTATTTGCAGGGGAATGCCATCTTTCCTCCAAGCATCTGTGATTTTTCCCTTCTACTGCATCTTTGTATATGTGTATTGGTTTTCTTTTATTCTTAGCTGACAGTACATTTCCTTTCTAAGTGACTTTGAGCATGAGTCTATTAAAAACGCTGCTGCACCAGCTTGCCTTAAATGCCAGGCTTCTGTAAGCAGATGTTTTTATTTCAAATAAATCTGTGGTACAAAATCATCCACTATTTTAATTCTACATGCACCAATCACAAAGCCCTTCCTGAGTGATACAGTCTTAACAATCCATTCCTTCAGCCTGTAGCTGTGGCAGCTTGCAATTAAGTCTTAGTCTGTCATCATTCCAGAGAATTCTCAAACCCTACTCTGTCTATTTGCTTATACGATCAGTCGATACTTTCAGTTACTTGCCCTATACGTTGTTCTGCATACCATACAACTTCTGTCCCCACCAGCCCTTCTCTAGCTTGATGACTGAAGTTCTCTGTGTGTGTTTTGCTGCATCTCTGATAAAGTTTCTGTACATGCATGCAACTTTTTAATCTCATTTTTGGCTACTTTATTTACTTTCCACATGGTCATCTTTTTGCTGCATGCAGTCAGATATTTTCTGCTGTTTTTTCTTTTGTTTTTCCCAACATTCTTTACCTCCAAAGTCAGGGCTATGAGCTCTTTTACTTATCCCCTTGACTTGTTGCAGGCTCTTGTTAAGTCTTCCTTCCATTTTTTGTTATTTGAAAGCTCCACACAGGTTGTTTCACCTTCATATCAGCTTGAAGGACAATTTCCTTTCAGTATAGGGCATTTAAGACTCTAAACTTCATGAAAGAATAACTTTTAACCTCCTTCAGACATGGAGCTGCTAAGCTATGCAGCCATCTTGTAGAGTGGCTCATGTGCCCTCCTCCCCCCTTGCCTTCTCTTTATGACATTGTAAACAGTTGTTATTCTCTTTCTTCCTTTTCTATTCAGTCCAGAGTTAAACCCCCTTTCAGAAAAATCTTAAATAAATGATTCCACAGTAACCTCATTAGCTTCAGCCATCAGTGTGTATTCATCACCTCTTACTGTTCATCACCCTGCTACTTGCATTATTCTTTGTTCTCCAGCTTTTCCTATAGATAACATGACATCTATTTTTTCATCCTTTTCAGAGATCATCCATATATAGTATACCTCGCCCTTTTTATTCTTTCCATTTTTCTAGTAGCGCATCATTCCTTCCACCAGGCTCCAAGTGATCCCTTCAACTCCCTGGATCTCAGTCACCTGTCATGCAGTTTTTTATATTCTTAAAACTTAATTCTGCATATCTTCCAACTATCTCGTGTGTAATCCACCATCTTTATTCCTATCTTTATATAAAGATAATAATAATAATAATAATAATAATAATAATAATAATAATAATAATAACTCCTGCTTTCCACAATTTGTGGTTTCCTGTGCCTATATATTCTTTAACATACCCTTCATCCACCTAAACTACATATATAGTTCACCACTTTTTCAACATTTTGATCCATTCTTTTTATATAATTCTTCCCAGTTCCTTCCCTTTAATGGTACTATATAGCAAGGAAAACAAAACACACTTCAACAACCTCCTTCTATTTTCCCTTGTATTCCTTACTGTGTTCCTAGGTTATCCATGGTCCCTTAGATTCTCATCATACTGTGTCTGAATCTTCTTCTCCTTCACATCAGTATTTAGTATTAGTATGCATCTGCTCATATGTGCCGTTAGGGGTTGTGCAAAATGTTCCTTCCTATTAATGACCACGGTCTGCCCATCTAAATAATCAATAAGACTTATATCTTTCTCATTCATTTAGCTTTCTATATAACTTTCTGTTGATAAATTGAAAAATATATAATGGCAGAAGGAAAGGGGAGAAAAATCAGGTGCAAGAGTAGAACAGAGAGTCCTGAGATACATTTTAATTTCAGACTTTGACAATAACAAACTTATTGGTAAAATTCACACAAACGTCAAACTAAATCAATTTCCAAAAGCAAAGGCAGCATTTTAATAGCAAAGAAAATATAGTCGTTATATATGTAAGTACTTCACAATTCCTCAGTATAACCATATAATCGCTGCCAGTTTTAATCTTAAACACTTTCCAATACCTGAACTATGTGAATTTTTTAATAAATAACATTTTGCATCAGGGTCACCCATAACTTGAGTCTCTTAGGGATAATTTATTTTCAAAATGTAGTAATAAATTTATGGGCTATCTAAGACGTGTAGCAAAGGAGAAGGCATTATTCTTCTGTCTCTGGGGAATTCTATGATTCCCAAAGTAAAAAAAAATAAATAAATAAAAAGAATTCACACTTACACATTTATCTGTAGTACCAGTTATACTGACCCGACTGATTCATCTACCAATGTCTTTTGAGAATAAGCTCAAGCAAACAATTGGACCATTTTACATTCTCACTCCACCAACATTCTCCATTGTTATGACCATTCTTTACTTTGTATTCCCTCTGATACTTAAATATCATGCAAAACTTGCAGACGATTTCAGATGTAGTTGATATATAAATGCATACTCATCCATAGACAGAACCCGCCATCAAAATGAATTTTCCTAGCAATCTCTAACTTTTGTAGCCAGTCCTCAGTCTAGTAGGCATACATTGCTGGACTTGATTCTAACTAATATATCAGACAGTCTAAGCACTTCAAACATTGAAAAATCACTCCTCAATGGTCACTGTCTTATTTCAGTGTACTTCTTTGTTGAACAAAAACATCAACCAGGTCAGCCAAAGTTGAAATACAACAATCATTACTTGCTTCTACTTGATTTTATGGATTTAAACTGGATTGTTGTACTTAGGATGATTGTACTGCAACAATACTTTGTTTTCTTAACATTCTACTATCATATCTAGAAATATATTCGCCTGGTAAAAAAACACAGAGGGATTCAGCATCCCCAATACCATGGACAACTATAGAAATTCACCAGGCTGTTACTGTGAAAACAGATTGGGTCTCCTCTAAAGTCTCTAAGGATTATCCCTTCTGAAATTACTGTTGCACTACTAGAAACCAATGTAAAAAGCTAATGAAACAATTCAATACAGATTATATGAAACAATTAAAACTCACCATTCTACATAACTATAAACTCTTCTTGCACAAGTAAACAGTCTTACAATAACATGTAGTCACAGAGTTGAAATTGTTCTTACCCTAAAAATATCAAATCAATTCTTCTCTTCTTGAAGCTACTCAAGTTGTGGTTCTCTCTGTTCTTAGAAATAAACTTAATAGGGAATACAGCCCCATTGATCCACACAGTTTATCCTACACTTAAAAAAATACAGATGTGATGCCTCACTTTTCATTTAAACATGTTTCTCTGAAATAAATCACACAATTGCTGAAATCCATCTCTGTGTATAGTCAGCCTGAGTGAAGTGTTGCCAGAATTCATGAGAGTATGTTAATGCTTTTATTAGCATTCCTTTTCAACATACCATTACCATCACTCTAAACATATAACTTCCCTGACCTTTGGCCTCTAGAAGCCTTCATTATTACTGGTAATCCAAAGACAAGTCCCAAGTAGATTCCTGACTTATATAGATCAGTATTGCTATGATTCCCACCTCTCAAAAATGTTGTGGAATGCTGCATCCTCTTAGATGAAACAGTCCTTGGAAGAATATCATCTGCCATCTAATAAACAGCCTGGTTTGAGGAAAGGGCATAATACAAGCACAGCCCTTTTAACTTTCATAGATAAAGTCTGCTAAGCCATGGATGCAGGTCTTGCAGGACATTTAACAGGAGCTATATTTTTCTGTATTTTTTTTTTTTAACTCAACTATTACTTTTGACCATGTCTCCTATTTTGACTTAGTGGATTGACAGCTACCAGTCAGTAAGAACCTACAAGTTTAAAGTTAAAGACTCACTCTCACCTCTGCCCCCAGTTCTTCAGGGTCAGTTTTAGACACTCTGTTCAGTGGTTTTGCAAATATCATTAGCCTGTGTTTTCTTATAAGGGACACGCTGATACACCCTAATAACCTTGCTATTGGACTGTCCAACTGATGTAACAAACTACTGAATCTAAACTAAAATGTGATACAATGTTCCTATGAAGCTACTTCTCTAACAATTCGGCTGAATAGAGTTTTGCTTCTCTCCAAAGCTCTAAGTTTCCTTTTACTTTTTTGGTTCATTTTTTTTTGATTTTGTGCTCAACAAAGTTTTTACTTACAAGAAAAAAAAGGTAATTCAGCAAAGACCTTGGCATACATTTCTCAAAATCTAAAACACAGACATGCATCCAGACACACAAACACACACACACACACACACACACACACACACACACACACACACACACACACACACACACACACATACATACGCACGCGCGCACACACACACACACACACACACACACACACACACACACACACACACACACACACACATGCGTGCGCGTGCCCACAAACCAAACAACAAATAAACTATGTTTACCTGAACCCTAAATCTTCTTAACTATGGGTAGATCTCATAATGCTTTCAGTGCTGTTTACTCCATGAATCACTCCTTAACTTAAAATATAAATTGATATAAAATTAAATGTTGATAAATTGAGGTTAGATTGATGGCATTAGTAAAGTGCAATGTTGTGTATGTGACAAATGCTGTAAATCTGGTAAAAGCTGAAGACATTTTGGAAAAGGTAACAGAAAGTGAAATTGACAGTGTAGAGCCAGTCCAGTACAAAAGAGGCTTTGTGTGAAGAATGTGGGGACTGCATTTGATGTGATTATGTCAGAATTAAAGTAGTTATCGGGCTTGCTAGGCTGATAGGCTAGACAGGTGAAATTTTCTGAAGCTGAAGATTATCCATTATTCAACAAGCAGTATGACACCTTGTTATTGTTAAAGCAAGAGAGCTACTGAAATTCAAAAGTAAGACTGAAAATTTGCAGTCAGATGGTTTATATGAAATAACAGCTAGTTTAATGGAAGATAAGACAAGAAGGAGAAACCTGAGATTAAAAAATTTGAAGAAGAGGAGGAAGGTACAGATTCTTTTTTACCTTGTGAAAACAAAAGAGGCACTTTAGATGGTGCTTATTAGACACTGGGTAAAGAGGCTAACTTTATCCGCTTATGAACATACTTATAGAAAATAGAATGATTGTCATGATGAAACACAGACTATTTATGTGTTGCTTGGCACACATAGACAGACATATGTACATCCAGTTGCTATGCACTCCGCAACAACAGTCTACAATTCATACCAGGTACATTTAACATTAAGCAGTAGCCATCAGTGAAACATATATGCATACAGACACAGAAACATATACACACACAAACACATATGCAAAAAATACCTGTGGACTCTGTAACTACAGTCTAGCCATTCATACCAGGTACAGATCACATTAAGCAGTAGCCACTGGTGAAACATATATATCTGCATGTATACACACACATGTGCACACATGTGCAAAAAATACATGTGCACTCTGCAACTACAATCTGACCAGTCATACTAGGTGCAGTTCATGTTAGGAAGCAGCCATCAATGAAACACAAACACACACACACACACACACACACACACACACACACACACACACACACACACACACACACACACACACACACTGTAAGTTGCCTGCTTTTGCTTGACATATTCTTCCTCATTGGCTGCATCAATACATACTACTTTTCTGCACTGCTGTTCGGGGTAACTTGCATAGTACGGTGTAGAACTTCCATGCTGCACAACTGTCATAAATGAACAGTGCACTGGGGTACTTATGACCCTCATTAGCACAGGCCCTACCCCAACTACTGCATTCAAACATAGCCTTAAAACTCTCACTGTGGAGTAGTGTGGAGTTGTACTTCCTGTCTGCAGACTATGAATCAGGACAAGCCTGACTAATCTGCTGACTTCAATGCATGATTTTGGAATTTGGTTACTAGGTAACTTGTCTATAAATCCTAGCCAAACTGACTGAGGTAGCAGAATGTGCATGTAGTTCAGAACTTTGTTTAGCTGGCAAGTCACACAAAATCCCTTAAAGTGTTTGACCACCCACTACAGACCAACAGTTCGCCAGTGCATTCTTTCCCTAATGTCCCTTACTACAGCTACTGAGTAAATACATCAGAGTGAATAAGTTATGCTGTTATGGCCTTCAAGTCTACTTTCATCTGAGATGAATTTGCAGCTGAAGGTTGCACATTAACAAAAGTTTAGTGCTACACGAGTGTAACACCAATGGCAGTGTCAGACATGTAAAACAAACATTAAATAAATAAATAAATAAATAAATAAATAAAAGCAAACATATGCTAATGCACTATTCTTCTCCCTCTAATGCAAACTGAAATGTTTTCAAATGTATCGTTGTTTTAAACACTTAAGTACACTTGCAGTGAAATGCACAGTCTCATCTGATGCACATGTAGCAGTCTGCCGGTCATCTCCAGTAATGCAGTCATGCATGGTGTTTAGTTCTCCCTGCAAAGTATGATAATTGAGACTTTCAAGCATGACCAGCCCTCATCATGGATAGTAGATGTAAATAAGGGAAAGTAAAGATGCATTTAACTATGGTCATTACCAGATTTAATCTATCCTGCAAATTAATATACTGTTCTATGTTGTGTCTTTTGGCTTTTCCCAGTTAGGGGTCGCCACAGCGGAACTCATGTCTGCTAATGATTGGTAGTTGATTTTTACATGCCGAGTTACCAGCCCTGATGCACAACCTTCAACGAAGGTATGCCCATTCACGCATGTCTCCACGCAGAAGACGCTCTAGCTGAGAATCGAACCGGACAGCATCTTACTGTGAGGCAACAACGCTACCGCAGCACCACTACCGTGGGTCACTGTTAAATGTTTTCCTGTCCATAAGTTTTCTTAGCAATGTCAAACAGCCCTCTCAGATGTCTTCTACGTATAATTGCAAATAGTTGGTTAACAACTCATCCCAGTTTTACTATCTGTGTCAACAACTTTCTTCAGCATGTAGTTCAGTGTTGTATTAAACCTCTCTACTAAAACATCAGTCAACAGCTGGTACACTGATGAATCCTACTGTCTGACTATAAAATAATATCATATCTCTCAGTAACTGATTAAGCAATCTCACTTGATTCCATGTATGTATATATTGTAAATAGCAAATTACTTCTATTGACTGGATATCAAGTATATACCTTACTTAATTTGAATAACTGCATGTAAACTGTCTTCCCTCTACTACTATACTAACGCACGAACCATAGATCTTTTATTATAAAGACAGTTGATCATGCTTGCTCTGAATGCAAACACCTGTAAACTCTGTTCTCTAATATCTGTTAACTGTGTTGTATGCTGTACTTTTTATGCATCTGCATTTCCTTACTGTATGGATATTGTATATGTTTATACCTTTAAAATTATGTAACCCTTACTGTATTGCTTATGGAGCTTTTCTCCCCGGGCCCCCACTGAAAACGGGCACTTTCAGGCCCAATGTACTTCGCCCGGTAATCAAACTGAAAATAAATAAATAAAAAATAAATAAATAAATAAATATCTGAAGCAGTGTCTTTGGCATAACTCCTTTAGGTTACCCACTCTGGTGAATAACAGTCCCAGTAATACCCTTCTGCAAGGTATTCTCCTCAACTTACAGGTCCATGTGGATTGTTACTCTATTACAATTAACAAAATAAAAGCAGAAACTCAGTAAATACATGTTATAAACTTATTACAATACAGTAATTGATGCTTTACTTCATAATTGCTATTTTTATTGTATTTTAAAAATATGCAGATTTATCTTTTATTATTTACAATGAATGATGTCTCTTAAGGGCTATATGCCTAATTTTATTTATTTATTTATTTATCATTTGTTGACCGGGAAAGTCCAACTAGGTTCCACAGAGCCTGTTTTCAGCGGAGGCCCGGGGAGAAATGCTCCAGACTAATAAGTTTGTGCTTAAAGAAATGGTTTAATCATTGCTGTAACAAAACATTATCACAGTGCATTAAAAGCTAAAACTGAAGTCATGTAACCAAGTGAGGCAAGTGCAACATCATGTATACATCTTTGTGTGACTTTAGAAAGGTGTCTAGCACATGGGAAGTTTCAGAGCTGAATATCAGCACTATGCTAAGAGTGGCAGCAGTCTGTGGTCAGCAGCACGTGTTTTCTTCTTGCTTCAGCTGGCACCTGCCTGGTTGCACTTCGTGTCAACCAGTGGCAACAATGAAGGGTAAGGGGGAAGATAATGTGTCATAACATGACTGAATAGCAGGTAATTAACAGCTTCATTGTAGACTGTGATATAATGAGGAGTCAGGTAAACATATGCCATCCAAATGCTGAAATTCCGACAATGCATGGTGCTTCTGTCCCTCTGTAACTCAAGATATGTGTGACACTTACAATACAAGCTGCTAGTACCTTTCACAGACCAAATTCGGCCTAATAAATAGTTAACATGTTTCTCTACATTATGCATCTACATGTGGAAAACCAAATTTGGTTCCATAACACAAAAGAGGAGAGATCTTTATTTATAACATTACATGCCTCCCTGAGGTACTGTGTGCCATAGACTGCACACATGCAACTCTCACATAAAGGCTTATGTGAACAGGGATGGGTAGCAGTCCCTGAACTACCAATTAGTTAATAATGCCAAATGGGTTATTTCCAATCTGCATGTGTTGTGTGTTGTGCGTTGTGTGCATGTGTGTGTGCGTGCGTGTGCGTGTGTGTGTGTGTGTGTGTGTGTGTGTGTGTGTGTGTGTGTGTGTGTGTGTGTGTGTGTGTGTGTGTGTGTGTGTGCAGGATCATGTCAGTTCTCATGATTCTCAAATTTTCTAATGTCCAGCAAGATGACATCTCACAGGGCCATTTGGTTGACAGGTGAAGAATTATTGTGCAAAATAAAGATTTACTAATACTGAAACTCTGCATGTAAACCGTTACCCCATGCCCATAACTTTTTTTATTGCTTATTGCATTTGATGCCTGGTACCCTCAGGAGCCCTGGCTCGTTTGTCTGCAATCTTGAAACTGTAGTTGAAATACAGTACAACACCACCCATTCTGAGACCCAGATTGTCAGTAAGCATGCTCTTGTTGTGCTGAAGACACATTTATACTGCCTTAACACAATTGGTGAGCAATGCTTTTCTAACACAGCCAGCAAGCTGTTTGTTGGTTTTGCCATGATGAACATGATTGTGAAGAAACAAACTGGTCAACCCCATGACATGTGTCTGTTAGGATCTCTTTCAGACACCACAGCAGCATCAACAGCTGCAGTGGGAGGGGATAGTGAAGTAGAACAGGATGATATATATACAGGAAAAGCACCCTGGGTGGAGAAGGTACAGCTCATGATGGTGCTAGAAAAGTGGTGACATATGATCGGGCTGTAGGCCATGACAATCATAAAGTGACAGTGTTACATAGATTACACATATATTAGTTTTACTACCTCGTAGCAGAATCTTACATGGTATGGTCACACTGTTCATGTGACATCACCTCAATACAACACAGGATGGAGAGTGTTGAGAGTGACACTCATCATCATTTATACAGGTGACAAGGGACACAATAACACAAGACTGTCAACACAGAATGGGCTGGACACAGGACACAAACAACGGGTGAAGAAACTCATCTTAGGGTTGGGGTGAGAGCCATGGCAGTCTACATGTGGGACCACCAGGCATGAAGCGTGCAAGGGCAAGTGACATTGTATGACAAGGAATGTCACTGTGGGACTGCCTGGATGTAGATTGTTAGATCCACTCATGTTGAGGAGTGCTGGGGCTATTGACACCTTGTGACAATGGTGTTTTATGTGACTCTGCAAAGGTCCTGGCCTGCATCCACCATAGATACATACCCTACTTCTGCCATGGAGAACCATGGTAGAGATGACACCCATGATGGCACTGATGATCCTATACAGTTAAGTGCTTACTGAAACAGTACATGCCTCCAGAGTTGTGAGTGCATTGTCACATAGAGATGTTTGTGCTCCATGTCCATGATGGTGTAGGGTAACATCCTTATGTGTGACATATAACTCATGCACCAGGTCTAATGCAGACTGTGTTGCAGCAGATTGTGCCTGGGAGACATTCCTGCACAACTATTGTTTTATCATTAGTGCTGCTTAGGTATGAGGGATCATAGTATTTGTGATTCCGTTATGTAAACCTGTATTGCTGTGCTTATTCGGTATGATGATATCAAAAGCAGTGTGCACATGTGAACTTGCCTGTACTGACATGGAAGAAGTATGCATAAGGGTATCATCGACAGTGGGCCTCTTATCCTCTGGTGTTGCTGGGAAACCGCACTACACCTTTAGGGTCCCAAGTATTTCTGGCTGGGGCTCCACCTTGTGTGGATGATGCCTCACCACCTAGTAGTGACAGAGATAATGTTACTGTTTTCATGGATGGTTATTCCCAACCAGGTCTGCAGCATCTTGCTCAGATGAAACTATGCCACTGACATCCATTTTTTGTCTTAATGCAGACATTTCTAAACCATACCCACCACCTGTTATACCTGTCAGTGCAGATATTACTTACCACCATGGTGAACTCAGTGATGTATTCTACTGGGGTGTCCTAGTGGCATTCAGGACAAGAAGGGTGCTCATGTAACAGATAATGTTGTATCCAACTTTTCCTTCAGTGGTGATAGGATGATGTTACAGGGCTGAGGTGCCTATGGAGAGAAATGTGCTTTGTGTAAACTGGATTACCTTACACACATGATATTTAAGAACAGTATAGGCAGACCTAGGTAGTCCTAACCTGGTCTATTTCCATGCTGGGGCATGCTGCCACTAACATCTAGACCTTCTCAGGAGATAATGTGGAGTACATTATCTCCAGACAGGGACACAAGAAATTCATCCATCTCTATCAGTCATACACATCTTGAAGGATAATTTTAATATGTTTTCCCTGTAACTGGCTTCCCCAGTAATATCTGTGATGTGCTAGTGACATTGCCCCATTGCCCTATTCTGCATCCTTCTAGAATCGACGTCCTGCAGCAAGAACTGTCATGACTTGCATACTTTCTTCCCAGCAAACAGAGATCATGCTATATCAGCGCTTGCAGCAGGATTTCATTCTCTACGGTGATGACATTGTCCAGCCTCTGCCAGCCTGGTTGTCCTCTGAACTTGCTGGATCCTGTGCAAACATAAGGAACATAGCAATACATGTTTTTTGTGATTGTTAGGAGTAGTTGTACAAATAGTATGGATGTACACATTTCACACAGGTATTTATTTACAGTATGCAGGTCCTAGCAGTTTTGGCATGTTACAACACAGTAATTCATGACAGAGATTAGCCTTAAAAATGGTCATACAAGCTATGTTGCATGACAAAATCACAGCATACAACCTCTTTGTGACTTGGCACATTATTAAACGTGAATGTCACAGGTAGAAGAAGGGATAAGAACTGTAGGTCAGGTTGATGGCTGACTGGAAACTCTGTCAGAGGTACATCTGCCCATATAGCAGCCATGGCTGAATGTCTGGGTAATATAATTACTGAAGAGATTACATCCAGAACATTTTCAGCTCATGTTACACATCTAGCAATAATGGACCTACTTTGGTTTCAATGAAAAAAGGTCCTGCTTACATCCTCGCTGTAACAGCTATCTGCCATAAGTATTGCCCCTCTTTCCACTGCTGTTAATATTTATATGTTTATGGTGCATTACTTTAATTAACAATTTTCCCTCAGCTACAGTTAATTGCAGAGCTGATCTAGGTTCATAGGTTTATACTTAGTTGTAGGCAGAGATGTCTCGTGTATGCAGTGTCTGTGGAAACAGCTTGCATATGCATATTCTATGTGTCTGTAACATGGAACAAAATGCAGTTGATTAGACTTGTTCAAAACCATCTTTGAAAACAGCAATTGGCCATAATTAGACAATAATATACCTGACAAACTTGACTAGTGTTTTATCAGGTGTGAGCACAATTGTAAAAATGAAAATCATATCCCTTACCAGCCAAATCCAAATATAGTAGCATAGAAAATAACTTTCCATATTCAGTATATTGTAAGTAAATCTTGTTCACTTAAACGTGAATAAAATGGTGACACTTTCCAAACAACACAACTTTACTCCCTTTTGCATGTTAGGTAAGTTAGTCAGATGTTTTCTTATAACATGAATGTCTCTGAATCACCTTATTACATCTTCGCACACCAGATTATTTACACACTGCTGCTAAACAGGGATTTCATGCTTACAGCATGAAAGAGACAAATATAGTGTTTGATTTCCTACACAGGAACTTCAGAGAACAGCTGATGGGTATCTGTGATGGGTCATTTAAAAAAATGGATGCCTGGTGTGAGCTGGGCCAGATCTTAACAAGGGCTAATTTCCACAGTCCAGTGAGGAGTTCAAGTAGCAGTAAAATGAACTGAAACAACACCACCTGACCTTCTCCAAGAATGAGAGGCAGAGGTTCAAAAAGAGTGGTCTGATATACTCTACATATTTATTTAATAAGTCTTGGGCAGTCAGACATGTAGGTAGTTGTACTGTCTGTAGTCTTAGCCTGGTGGAACTGTTCATGTGAAGGCGCTGCTATTGCAATGCAGGGGTATAGTATGCAAACTGCTACATCAGGATATATAGATTTAACTGCATTTGAAATGTGTATGTCAGTGAAGCTATATAAAATAGGCATGCACATTGATGCGATTTTATATGAAACAAAGAGGATATGTAGGTGTTAGTCAATGATGTTTATTTGTGATGGCATATATGACAGGGAGCAGGATAAACACATGTAGCACATGATCAGGAGCCAGAAGCATAGCTAGGGTGGGTCAGAAGTGTCAGTCACCCTGGGTGCAAGCTGTTGGGGTTGTAGTTAATAGGCCATTAGGCTCATAGTGCAATACCTGCATTCAGAAATGGATGTTGATACTGTATTTGAAATGAGGCTTGAAGCTCTTTAGCACTTCATGAGTTTTATAAGCTGTAGTGGAGAGAGAGGGGGGTTGGTGCCAGCTTAGGGAATGGCAGAGGACAGCAGAATAGCTGGGTATGGCTCTGGCATGGACTGTTAAAGTTGTTGTTACTGCTCTAGCAATTATGTTACAGTCATTTCACAGGAATAGCTAATAGCTGTCTCAGTGCTTCACATAATATGCAGCATCCCATCCACACTTATACCTTGTTCTGACTGCTTCATCTTTCACCTTTCCTATTGTATACTGATGTGTGCCTTTATTCTACAGCACATCAAGAGTCAGGGCTGAACTGAGTTGGATCTCAGAGGAGGTGACAAAGACTGATGACACAGCAGGGTGAGTATATGATTTGCAGTGTATTTTGTAACAGTTAGAACTTATAGTATACCACATGTATACCAGCCTTTCCATTGTGTAGGTCCAGATAAAGAGAAAACTAAGGTCCAGGCACCTGTACTACAGCCATATAGTCTTGCAGACTAGGCTAGGCCCAGTAATGGGGATGGGATTGCCATACTAGAGAGAGAAAGATGTGAGGGTCTCTCAGCTGAGCTCCCTTCCTCATTACCTATTGTGTTCCAATCTCGCCTTTAGCAGTTGGTTGAGGCTGTGGTGGACAGACATTTGGTTTACTGACTTGGATGTACAGAGAGATTCCTGAAGTGAATCACAGAAGCATTGTCCTGCAGGCCCTGCCCAGCCCATGAGGCTGCCAAGGAGTGCCCAGCCCCACAAAATTAGCACACAAAATCAGAAGTAGGCAATGCTTCTATCTAGCTTGCCTCCTGGGATGGACTAACAGCCTTCCTGCAGCCAGGTACCATCCTATCCCATTCCTGGTATCAGCTCTTCCTACTGTACCCTGCTCTTCACTCTGTGTGTTGTCAAACTCTCAACATCATCATTTATTCAGCCTCAGCATGTATGGCCCCATCCTTTGTCACATCAACTTCAGATGTGCACAACCACCCCTGTTTATTTGTGCTACTTCACATTTGCTAGCCTTTCCCCACAAACTATTCTACAGCTTCTCTCAGTATGCTTTTATCCCTTCCTTTGTAGTTCCAAACTTTCATTTCTTCTGTCTTTATATGAAAAGGATTTTATCCCCCTTAAAAGCATTGCCTTATCTTCCTTCCCATGCCTTATACATTGCTATATTCTCTCTTTATGCAATGCCTTCCGATTGCTGTCATTCCTCTTTTCTACTGACCTATGAATACCTTTTACACCCTATTGTCTTGCTGATAATAATAGCCATATGTCTGGCCGTTCCACTGATAAACACCATATTCTATATGAACTTTTCTGTGGTACTTTGAGACACTGTGCTACAGAGATGACAGTACTCCTATTTATAAGGAAAACACGATGCACTCTCAGGTGAGCTAACTGTCTCAGCACCTATTGTTTTCCAGCCTCATCTTTGGCAGTTGGTTGAGGCTGTGATGGACAGATATTTAGATTACTGACTTGGATATACAGAGAGATTCTTGAAATGGATCATAGAATCACTTTCTCCAGTAGGCTCTGCCCAGCCTATGATGCTCACATGGAGTGCCCAGATCCATGCAATTGGCCACACAGAATCATCAGTAAGCAATGCTTCCATCAAGTTTGTCCCTTGGGATAGACATCCATGTTCAGATTTTTGCATCATATTTATGGACTGTTCCTCATTAAATTTGGGGTTTTCTGGCAAATCATTCAGGATTGATGTAATTAAATAATGATAAACAGTTGAGTTTGCATATTCATCAGGACATTTATTCTAATTCAAAACCTGTTATTCTATCAACTTTCTGGGTTTCCAAGATAAATAGTTAAACATTGTCCTTATTATTGGGTCTTTGTTCCCCATTATTTTTGGCTTTGTCCAGAATTCTTGCTCTAACAGGTTGAGGGGGGTGCTCAGTTCCACAAGATGCACACTGCCAGGTGTACTACCATACAGCTCCTATCTCCTAGGACTTCATGTTACTGTGCTCTCCTGAGTAATATGAGATCTGTGCTGCTTAGTAGAATGACATTGTATGGAAACTGCTTGATATATCACAACAGAGCTGCTAAGTTTGCTTTTCAGTGCACTCTGTCTCACTGTTACATGTTTGATTGCTCTTGTACTGCAGAGTGTAGCTTCCCTGCACATGTGCTAGAAAGCTGCACAAAGATTTTTTATGAATCCCAGCAGGAATTTACGACCATAAAACAATGAGGCCAAAAAAACAGAAAAACGTAATGCAAAAATAACTGCCACTTCTTAAAGTTGTGCAGGTGATATAAATATAATCCCTGGAATATTTATTTTTGCACACCCATTTAAGCTGACTGTTAATGATGAAGAATAAAAGGGTTCTCAGAACAGTTGTCATCCTTGTATTCTCTAAACTTCATAGTGGGATAAAGCATATCCAGTACTCAACACAATGCAAAAACAGCAACGTTTGAAGTTATAGCAAGAGATGAGTACATTCCAAAAGTGCCAAGGTAATAGCAAGCAGGATAATATAAAAAAGGAAACAACAAACCTAGCTGATATCAGTTTGTATTCATTTTAACCATATGTAATACTATTCAACATGCTGCACTCAAGAATATAAACAACAGGGAAAGGTGGAGCCAAAAGTCTAAATCGACGGCCATTTAAATTTCTGGCTTCTCCAGGAAGTTGAGGATGTTTGGAAAACATTAATATATTTGTCCAACGTCAACAGAATTATTGCTGATAGAGTTGGGGGATACCACTGAAATCAAAGTGTGGCTCAAAATCCTCATGAAAATGTAATCAGGAAGCTGAATCCTATCTGTGTTAGCAAGAGTTTTAGCACATATAATTGAAAGAGGCCTCAGAGCTGCCTAACATGGCACTAGACCTGTCAAATGCTTTGTTTCCATCCCTATGTTCATTTAGCATGTTGGCCTCCCATTTTATCTCAAATTGCCACACATTTTCTGTTCCAAAAATATTAAAAGAAAAGTTTGACAAACTGGCTCTTATGGTGGTAAATAGCATAATAAATAAGATGGGGATAAATAAATAAATAAATAAATAAATAAAAACCTTGAAGGTATAATTATCCTACAGTATAAAGAGAAAATAATTGAAATTGTTGTAAATACGAAGGCTACCAAATTTCAAGAAACAGCAGTGATGATAAACTACTGACACATTACCACCCAACTGCTGTTAAAAGTTGATAACCAAAAATAGGCTGAATTGAAATAATTTACACGTGATGAGGTTTTTTGAAGAGTATGATAGTAGAAACACAACACTCATCTTACAGACCATTTATCCAAAGGTATTGAATATGAACCTGCAGTCATCATGACAACTCATCTCAGAATTGTGGATCCATAACTGATGGAATGCAATTATACAAGGCATTTTTTCCCAATTTTTGTCTCCTCTCAACCATCAACTGTTCACAGATCATGTCCGTGTTCACTTGTCAACTAAACTTCCTTCACTCTCCTGGACTATCTGCTGCTAATGTTCAGGCGTGCTAAGGAGACTGAGACACCTGGAACAGCATCATACTGCCACTTGAGAGTGTTTTCACTTTAAATTCCAACCCCTTCCACATGCCTGGTAACACTCTGTGGGTGAGCCATGCAATAAGCATTGATACTACCCCACTCCCCCTTTCACAAGAACGTGATTTCAGCAAGCTTTCCCACCCACTACAGGCAGTGCTACCTGCTGTTGTCTCCATTATCTCCACTAGAGACATCAGTCACCCCAGTGTGCCCCAAGAATGTGCCCTCCATGCCCCAAGTCTGTTCCACATTTTCACAACCCTCTCTATTAAAGTTTACTTCTGAAGATACAAAAAGTAGTTACGTTCTCTAGTTTTATGTCTGCGTACCCTTTCTTCCCAGTCTATCCTTCCTGTTCCACATGACCCTTTCACATTACCTTGACGTGATCTTGTGTACAAATGCCATACCCTACTGTCTGTTCCTGTTTCTAGTGAAAAGAGCTGTAGCTTCTCTAGCCTCTATTTATATTCCTTCCCTTCCATCCCATAGATCTTTCTGGTGACTTTTTCCTGCACTCCTTCAAGTGGTGAACTGATATCTTTTTCCTTATATCACTTTTAGAGCACTACACAAACCTCAAGATGTGGTCTGAGTATGAGTAAGAAATAACATAAAGGGTGCGTTAATTTGCTGTCAACTTATTGTACATCTAGAGCCAAAGAGGTCATTATCCCACTATACTCTGCCATTATCAGACCTACTATCATTGAATACAATGTTTCCTTCAGTATATACCTGACCAGGCATGATCAGCAATTAGAATGATTTCAGAGGTTCCTTACAAAAAGAATACAAGGCGTAACAAACCTGACTTACACAGAGCACCTTAAAGCCCTTTTCCTCTACTCAGTCTCCTATAGATTACTGAGGGGTGATCTATGCCTGGCTTACAAGGCATCCACAGACCCAACACTTATGAATCTCCTGCATATTTATAAGTCAAATTGTACCAGAAATACAAAGTCTAGGGACCAGAAATGTGTCTGTGACTTAAAATGAACATGCTGGAGAGACAGATATATGTTCCTAAGACTGCCTCCTCCTATAAAACAAGCTTTCCATCCATGTTAAACTGAGTTTTTTAATAACTAATTTAAGTGCAACCTAGACCAGTGGATGGGGAATAGGAAATTTACACCAGACCTGGCACGCACGTCCCTTATCTACAGAGATAGCTTATAAATGCTTGGCCCTCAATGGCCTGTTTGGATACAGGATGTCATTATTATTTTCGGAAAACTTTGCTAGGCTTAGAAAGGCCCCCTGGTCATTAACCTAGTAACAATCTATGAATCTATGCATGTATACTGTTTAGTCAATTGACTGTGGCTAATGTGCCCAGTATAGAACAATTAAAACTAGCTATCCATCCATTTATTCATCCATCCATCCATTTTCTAAACCATTTATTCTGGTCAGGGTCAGGGTAGTAGCAAGCTGTGCAAGGTAAACCTGAACTCCCTATCTCCAGTAACAATTCTCAGCTTGTCCTGTGGGATACTCAGGCATTATAATGCATGCTGAGCAATATAATCCTTCTAAAATGTCCTGGATTTGCCCCTGAGGCTTGTCCTAGTGAGCTCTACCTGGTACATGTCCAACAACAGGTACTCAGGGTGCATCCTCAAAGAGTGCTCAAACTACCTCAGCTGATTTGTCTCCACATACAGGAAAACTGGATGTACTCTGAGCTTCTCCTGTCTTGTTAAACTCTGAATTCTGTGATTGAGAATGAGCCCAGCTATACTGTCAAGGAGCCTGTCTTCTGCAGAGTGTGTGTACATGCTCATATCTTTGTTCATTACTCACAACTAAACATTTTTTTTGGATGGGAAAATAGACTGACTGCTAAACTGTAAGCTTCATCCTGTTATTCATTTCTCACTTTGTCATCACAGTTTGCCTACAGATTTGTTTCCTCTGCAAACACTCAGTGCTCAGCCTCTGTTCTTCTCTATTACTACTCATGAACGAGTCACCGAGGTGCAGAAAATCTTCAGCTTGAAGTAACTGCCTCTCATTTACTTGCAGAAAGTAATAATTTATTTTTCTGGACTGGACTCGTACCAGTACCATTGGAGGCACAATATAATTATCTTCAAAATTAGTGCATGTTTACTCAAATAAATGATAGAGCTCACAGTAACTTGAGACAAAGAGGGAAGCATCATCACAAAGCAATAGTGAAGCAGTTCTTACATCCACAGATTGGATACTCTTCAGACCTTGGCTGCACCTCATACATCTTCTGGCAAACCATCCTGTGATTCAGAAGGGGTGGGGCTATGATATTTCTCAGGTTGTTCTCATTGCGTGTAAAAACTGTGACCTCAACTGTGTGTATTAATAAGAGGAAGAAGGAATACTTTGAGGAACTCCTCAATCCAGTGGATATGGCATTCTCTAAAAAGGTTGTGATGCATACTGGAAATGGATTAATTTCAACAGAGGACACAATTGCAGCAATTGAATAGTTAAATCCAAAAGATAAAAAAGAGAGAGCACCACGGCAATTTAATAGTTACATTGTGGCAGGGCTGTGGATATGAAAATGATCTTTCTGGACTTGCTGAAGGTGCTGGATATAGCTGTTACATTTTCATAAATAACAAGCCAAATTATTTTGTATGGAGGGCTTACACAATAGCTTTGGATTAGCAAGTTAGGATGGTGGTCCCCATTTTCAAAAATATAGATAGGGGGGCTGATCCATTAAGAATATGATCATTCTCCTTAGCCTTCCTGGGAAGGCATATGCCATGGTGCTGAAAAGGAGGCTTAATTGATTACTGGAACCACTGGTTCATCAGGAGCAATGTGGATTTTATCCTGGCCATGGAATGGTAGATCACCTCATAGTCCCTGCACAGACAGTGAATGGGTCACTGGAGTTTGCCATTGCTGTATATATGTGCCTTGTGGAGTTTATGCAACAGACATCTTCAGAATGTTCTGGGAGAAGTGCTAACAGTAATACAGGTTACCAGGGTCAATGTTGTATGTCATTCAGTCCCTCTATTTGAGGAGAGAGAAGGAGTCAAAGTTGAATCTACATTACTGGTTTTAAGCTGAATACTGTAAAGATAAGCACAGGATCCACACAAAAGAGTGTCTAGTTTCCACTACTGTATGTTTTTTCATGGCTAAGATATCACAGAGCAGCTAATTACGGTTATGTTGTAGATAATGGACTGCAGTCATGGAATTATTGACCAAGCTGCTACAGGATAATCATCTAAGCATATCAAAACAGTACTGAATTTATAATTTTAAGTAGTATTAAATAACTTAAAGCACTCTGTTGTTCTGCTAAAACACCACTGCAAATATAAGCAAGTTATTTCACTGACTTACATCTAATACTCATTTTCACTCTGACGTCTGCTTAGCAGATTGATCTAACTATTCTTACACTGTAAAATACTTCAGCAGCAACAAAAGTATATAGATAGAAAAATAAAGATCTATTCTATCTATCTATCTATATGGGTGCCATTAGTTTTGTAAAATATATATATATATATATATATATATTTGTGTTAAAAGCATTAGTGGTACATTTGATTTAATTATGCTATAGCTGAGTTAATGAGCATTGACTATAACATTATTATCTATGTTTTCCTTGTTTTGTGCTTGTGAGAGTGTGGAGTTAGCACACATAAGTTGTGAGTGTGTGGTGGGACAGCCCCACATCATGGAATTTTAAGTATAGTTTTCTAAAGATTTATTCGTGCTTAGTTTTATTTTGTTTTTAAGGTTATGTGATAATTTGTAATATATTTATATAGGCTTCCAACTTAAGCTTACATCCTGTTGTATCTTCTCTGCTTTTTACTTAGAGTTCCCAGAACTTCAGACTTTAGTGCAGGACCAAAGGTTTAGCAATTAGCGCAATAAATGTAAAACCAACACCTGGGTTTTCTCTGATATTAGTCACTCAAGTGAAACCATTTCAGTGAAACTGCAAATAGAAGTAAGACTGCCAGGGGTACAACCTGACACGTAATTCTTTTTCTGATATAAGTCAATTCCTCTGCCCCCTAGAAACCAAACAACCTTGTTTGAATACCAAACCTGTTAAAATAAAATTCAAATTGAAACTGAAAATATAATGTAAGAGTCACCACTAAGAGATCATGGGGGGCCATTTAAGCAGCTAAACAAGTTCACAGAGAATTTCTGTATTTTTTTTATCATCAGATAGAAAGTTTTATTTGTAGCTCTCACAATGAACATGGTTTTAAATTTTAAGATATGTGTGAAACAGTTTTCCATTACATGGTCTTTTTCAGAATCCTGTGAGTATATGCCAATGATTAAATATGTGTATATATTTTTGCAGACTTGTTAACTTTGACAGCAGTATTAAGTAGGTGATGTCTGCTGCACTGGAGACACACAATGAGGTAAGATGAATCTATAAAGGTTAGGATATAGTTAAATGGTTAATCTTAGAAATGTAGGAAATGACAGAAATCTGAATCAACACCTATATCTGGTGTGGAAGTCCGTTGTTTGTTTCATTATGCAAAATACAGTTCCAAACTTCCCACATTAGTTGAAGATTTGATAAAGTTGTACCTTACCATTCATGGATGGGCTAGTTTTTAAAAAATGGGAAATGATATATAGCAGTAGCATCACAAAGCTTGAAAATATGGTTAAGATAAAAAAGTAAATAAATAAAAAAGATGACAGCAAGGTGCATACAATTGTTATTTAAAACAACTCAGCACAATATTTATTTGTTTAAATGGGTTTGAAGTAAAAGCAAGTTATGCAGCAAACGATAAGTTATAACAGTTGTTAATAAGAGGTATGGTTCTTTCTATTTCAGTTATGATAAATATGATAACATTAAAAATGCCTACATTTTAAACAAAGAGAATGGAGAATTTGGATAAAAGTGATTACCACAGTCCCAACTATTCCAACAGTACCACAGCAGTTCAGCAACATAAAACAAAAGAAGTAGTTGAATAATATATTTCATTGCAGACCCTCAGTTTTTCACTGTTTTTGCAGTTAGTGCTTTTCCAAGATACCGTACTCATATACAATACTTCAAATACACAAGCCAACAGTACATCACATATTTCTAACAAAAGTTAGAACATCCTAACAATTACATATGTTAATTCATTCAAAAAGAATATAAGTTTATATTTCAAGATAGGAACCAATATGAACTTCTTGTTTATACCTGAAAACAAGCATTTAATTGATTTTGCCTCTTGACTTTTTCAACCAATAAGTTTTGGAATCTCTCCCTCAATGGTTTCACACATATCTTACAATTTTAAACCATGCTCTTTTTGAGAACTACAAATAAAACTTTCTATTTGATGATAATAAAAATTACAGAAATTCTCTGTGAACCTTCTTTGGCTGCTTCAATAGCCCCACATTTATAGATCAAGTAAGTCATTTACCTGAGTATCACAAAAAAGAAGAATACAGAGAACAATGTAATTACTGGATGCTGTTTGAAAAAAGTCAGACTTCAAAGCAAATTCAGAGAATTGATTAAATGTTCTCATTTTCCAGGTTTAAATGGAATGTTTTTTTTGTGTGTGAATGTCCCTAATGTAAAAGATTAATTTCTGTTTGTTTATTACAAGAATATATGTGATTGCTATGACTACTGTCTTAGCATTTGTAAACATATGATATAGTTTTAACTTATTTATTTATGAGTCTGTATTTGATTTCAGTATCTTTACAGATAGACTAAGTAGTATAAAATCCATACAAATCCAGTAACCATTTTAATTATGTAACCATTTCTTAATGTTTACATGTTTACATTATTGGAGTGACTATTCCACCTCTGTACTTTCAAGAGCAGGGTTGTTTAATGTACTGAAAGCACAAACATTTTGTCACACCTTTGTCTGTATACTTATGAATGTATACAAGAAAGATAAAAGGAGACAGATGATCAGACGATAAAGCCTGTAAACTGCTTAATATAATGCAGATTTAAACAAGCTTGATGAAAAGTTTTTGTCTCCTCTACCCACATTGAATACAGATTTTACAAAATATATTATTTTTATTGCTACCTTATGTGAATGGCTTTGTTATACATGATAATTTAACTTTTTTAGTAAAAAGCAATTTATATTTCTTCCAAATGCAGCAGGATTTGAAAATTCTCTGTGTCAACGTGAGTGCAGAAAAGCAGGCGGGCAATTTGCATTTCATTTTCTTTCAGATCAGCAGTGTTCAGAATAATGTTTAGTTTCTAACCACATATCTCCCCAGAGGTAATGTTTTTTGTGAATGTTGTAATTAAAGAAACACATGAATAAAATGATTGTGTATTCAAGTGTGTATGGTGATTTATAAATACACTGCCTAGTGATATTTTTGTAGATGTTGTCACTATTCACATTGTGACTATATACAAGTTTAAGTTCTTTTTCTGCATTTAGACATTCACTGCCTGCATTATAATAGGGATCTAATTATTTTCAATAGCTTGTGAGTTAAATAGATTAATTTTTGTATTGTATTTATATTCTTAAAAAAATATATATATAAAGGAATTTGTGAGCTAGAATGTAACATCATTGTGCATAGATAAGTCCAATAACTTTGCATTTGAAAAACAAGGTGCATTTACTGAGTCAGGGCTGATAAAAGCAACAAAGCTTACTTAGCATCGGGAGAAGCAAACATGAAGTTCTTAGAACCTTTGGGTAATTTGGGAATGCAGGTCATGACCCAGAGAAGTATGATTTGTTATTTACATTCAAGTATTATTGATTAATGTTAGCCTGTGGTTCATATTCATAGAGAATTTTAAAAGCATCTTAAAATGGGTCTTTCTTTCTTAAAATGGTGCTTTAATTTATTTATATCTGTGGAACATATCTGTGGGGCTCTAGCTAAGGGAAGGAAACTGAATAAGTAATGCAATTAAAACATATGCTTGCTATGGTTCTATTACTTTAAATCAAGTAATGTCTGGATGAATGTCCAATTGGACAAAGACAACTTCTCATATTTTTGTCTGGATAAAAAAAAACATTCTGCACAGGGGGCCATATCTCCCATTTGAGGGACTTCATTCCCATTATAATTATAATTAACAACTACATAGTTGTACATCTGTCAAAAAAGAGAAGCTTCAGAAAAGAGTGAATCATTGCTTCTTCATTTATTTTTCTTTCAGCTGTTCCCGTTAGGGGTCACCACAGCGGATCATCTGTTTCCATTTCTTCTTATCCTCTGCATCTTGCTCTGCACACCAACCACTGCATGTCCTTTCTCACCACATCCATAAACCTTATCTTAGACCTTCCTCTTTTCCTCTTACCTGGCAGCTCCATCCTTAACATCATTTTCCCAATATACCCAGCATCCCTCCTCAGCACATGTCCAAAACAATGCAATCTTGCCTCTCTGGCTTTGTCTCTAAACTGTTCAACCTTGGTGACCCTCTAATATACTTATTCCTAATCCTGTTCACCCTCGTCACACCCAGTGCAAATCTTAAAATCTTTAACTCTGCCACTTCCAGCTCTGACTCCTGCCTTTTTGTCAATGCCACTGTCTCCAACCCATATAACATAGCTGGTCTCACTACCCTCTTGTAGACCTTCCATTTCACTCGTACTGGTACTCGTCTCACAAATCACTCCTGACACTCTTCTCCACCCACTCCACCCTGCCTGTACTCTCTTTTTCACCTCTGTACCACACTCGCCATTACTCTGAACTGTTGATCCCAAGTATTTAAACTCATCCACCTTCACCATCTCTACTCCCTGCATCCTCACCATTCCTCTGTCTTCCCTCTCATTCACACACATATATTCTCTCTCAGTCTTGCTAACCTTCATTCTTCTTCTCTGTAGAGCATATCTCCACCTCTTCAGGGTTTTCTCAACCTGTTCCGTACTCTCACTACAGATCGCAATGTCATCTGCAAACATTATAGTACACGGGGACTCCTGTATGATCTCGTCTGTCACCCTGTCCATCACCAATGAAATAAGAAATGGCTCAGAGCTGATCCTTGATGTAATCCCATCTCCACCTTAAATGCATCCATCACTCCAGCCTCAGACCTCACCATCGTCACACTACCCTTGTACATATCCTGTACCACTCTTACATACTTCTCTGCCACTCCCGACTTCCTCATACAATACTACAACTCCTCTCTAGGCACCCTGTCATATGCTTTCTCAAACTCCACAAAAACACAATGCAACTCCTTCTGACCTTCTCTGTACATCTCCATCAACACTCTCAGAGCAAACATCGCATCTGTAGTGCTCTTTCCTGGCATGAAACCATACTGCTGATTACTAATCATCATGTCCCTTCTTAACCTAGTTTCCACTACTCTTTCCCATAACTTTATGCTGTGACTGATCAGTTTTATCCCTCTGTAGTTAGTACAGCTCTGAAAATCACCCTTATTCTTAAAAATCTTACCAAAGCAATTTTCCTCCACTCCTCAGGCATCCTCCCACTTTCCAGGATTTCATTAAACAATCTGGTTAAAAATTCCACTGCCATTTCTCCTAAACATTTCTATGCTTCCACAGGTATGTCATCTGGACCAACAGCATTTCCATTCTTCATCCTCTTCATAGCTATCCTACTTCCTCCTTGCTAATCTGTTGCACTTCCTGATTCACTATCCCCACATCATCCAACCTTCTTTCTCTCGTATTCTCTTAATTCATCAGGCCCTCAAAGTACTCTTTCCATCTGCTCAACACACTCTCCTCGCTTGTGAGTGCATTTCCCTCATTATCCTTTATCACTCGTACCTGGTGCACATCTTTCCTAGCTCGGTCCTTCTGTCTAGCCAATCAGTACAGGTCCTTTGCTCCCTCCTTAGTGTCCAACCTTTCATACAACTTTCCATACACCTTATCCTTAGCTTTCGCCACCTCTCTCTTTGCCATGCACCTCATCTCCTTATACTCCTGTCTACTTTCTTCAGCTCTCTGACAATTCCACATCTTCTTTGCCAACCTCTTCCTCTGTATACTCCCCTGTACTTCCTCATTCCACCACCAGGTCTCCTTGTCCTCCTTCCTCTGCCCAGATGTCACACCAAGTACCTTTCTAGCCATCTCCCTTACTAACTAAAAGAGTGAATCATTGCTGGTGATTACAAATAGAGGTTGTAGCTTTAGCAATTATGATCAACAAGTTGTAGCTTTGTTGAGTGGCTGCTCAACTATTGATAGAGCAATTACCTCTTTTTTCTCAGCAGCTTCAATTACTAGTTCTCGGTGACATCTTAGCTGAGTGGATCCCCTTTTTGATAACATAGACCCCTTACTTTGCTCATAGGCTCATAGCTAAGTACTTGAATATCTGCCCTTGTATTCCAATTTCAGCCTAGCTAATTTCCATGAAAAATGAGAATCAAACCTTGTAGCATGTATCTGCGAGGTTAACACCTTAACCATTATCAGTCTGAATAGCACAGTCAGAAGTGAAGGTGACCAAAACAGTGAAATCTAAAGCTTTATTGAAAAGTTTGATTAGCTTTTTTAGTTTGCCTCTAGGCAGGCGCTAGGCCAAAAATAAAATTATTTACATTACACTTGCTTTAAATATCATGACATCAAAAAAATAAATCACAACTTACAACAACATATTATACAGTGAAATTTAAAATATTTAAGCTGTTAGCTTGTTGCCTATACAAATACATTTAAAATTAAAAAGCCTTGATAACTATAAACTGATATTCCTATTAACTTAAAAAACTAAAAAAAAAATAAAAAATGTTTATGTGCACAAATAAAAAAATAAAAACAAAAAAAAAAAAATTAATTTAAAAGCATTAACTTTAAACTTTAAAACTCAATTTATAAATGAGCTATAACCATGCCATAAATTCTTAATACTTGTCCACATGTTTGCAAAAAAAAAAAAAAAAAGTGTCCCATACACAATTAAACAAACACCTAATTTGCGGGGTATTTATGTCTATGTGAATATGTGATATGAAACTAATGTGTGATACATGATGATTAAACTAGGAAATGGTGTGATTAAACTATGATGACAGAATGAATGGAAATGCATAATATATATAATATTATATAATATAAATAATATATATTATGTTGTTATCCATAATATTATTTAATCACTAAACATCTAAATACACAAGAAATAAAGAACAACAGACGAAGAACATCATTCTATCGGGACTATGATTATATTGCCAATAATACAGTTCAGTTACAATTTCTAGATGTGTTGGATGTGTTGGCCCTGTTGGCCCACCTCTACCTGTTCTATGAATTTGAAATGAACTAATCGTGTAGTATATTCCTGGATGGCCAGTGTTGTGTGTTTCGTTGGATTTCCTTATGGCATAAGATCATTCATATATGCATATTATACCCCGGAGCCTACGCCGCCAATGCCAATATAAAACCCTGAACAGTTTTGCCAGTACACCAACATAGAAGAGTTACAAGAGAATCTAGATTTTAATCTAGATTTTTGATTTTGATTATGAAAGGTTGGAAAAGCAGTTGATTCAACAGTAAAAACGAAAATTGCATGTTGTTGATGCCTGAACATGCTGAACTTGTCTCATACATCAAACAAAATCAAAAATGCTTTAAGATTTTTTGGCTTATCGTGATTTTGGTTTTCCTAATTTTGAAAAAAGGAAGGGGGGTCGAAAGAGGTAAAAGAGTGCCCAAGTTGTTGATAATGTGTTCAACAATTGAACTGTCCACAGAAAAAAGTAATAAATCTAGGTGCCTCTCTAAATCCTAGTTAGAGCACATCTCTCTTCTGTGTAATGTTCTGTGACAAAATTAATAAGACATTAGGTGGCTTGAATGGTAAAAGGGGTTCGTAAAATCTAACTGAAATCATGTTGGTGGTGTTAAAAAATTACGTAAAAAAAAAAAAAGTTGTTCAAAAAAAAAAAACATTTTATTTGCTTCCAACCAACTCCCTCTTTAAATAAGATGAAAATGTCACCCCAAGAAACAAGTGTAATATCCTACTTGTTCAGTGTAGGACTGGTGGTTGAGCACAAATTGTGACCATGATTTGTGCAGGATATTTGTCTGGTTTTTGTCAATTTGATTATATGCAGGCATATGCGCGACTATCAATACCATGGTAGCATGGTGGGATTAGGGAGGATTAGCTAGATCTTTGTTAGCTAGATCAAAGGTAAAGGTAGGGAAAAAAGTGAGTGGGTAGTCAAAAAAATAAAGCTCCTAATCCTACTTTTCTCTAGAAACATTTCTGTGTTATCCTTAATAACCTTAACTTAAGATTTTGTTCATCATTTTTGCTTAAACTGCAACTAGGCTGTGTGGTTTTAACGCGCGCCGATGTCATCGTTGAAATAGTCATCCTGATTAAATATCACCACACATCCCTGTGTAAGCTTTGTCCCTGTCCTCTTTCTGACCTTAATTAATTTTTTGTTTTTTATATAATGCATCTATGCTAGTAAGTTTTTTTAATCATCAGAGAGAGAACTTCTCAAATGAAAGGTGGTTTAATATGATGTAGCATATCCCCCCCCTTATTTAGGTCACTGATTTGAACAAGGTAATGTTTAATCATCATTATTATTATAAGTCGCTCCATGTGTGATGAAAAAAACACAGTAGTTCCTCTGATGAACGGTGGGTTAATAATTAAACAAGTTGGAAACTGACCTTAACCATTATGCCAACACTCAAGAGATAATCTCTGTATTTTCCAGATGGAAATTATCCTTTTACCATGATTATATGTACTGTTGGGTGGTTAAGTGGTGTAGTGGTTACAACTGTTGCCTCACAGGAAGAGTTTCTCCAGTTCAGTTCTTGGCTGGGGTGCGTTCTGTGTGGAATCTGCATGTCCTCCCTGTGTTCTTGTGGGTTTCCCTCAGGTGTTGTAGTTGCCTCCCACATTCCAAAGACATCCAGTAGGTGGAGTGGACACTCTAAATTGGACCTAGGAGTGAGTGCATGTATGTGGATGTGTGTGGTGCACCCTCCAAGGAGGGTTGAACCTTGGACTAGCAACCATAAAACCCGTAACTGCTACAGAAACAATGAGCAGTGCTTGTTGCCCGATGTACCACATGGTACGTAAACGGAAAAGTGAAAGAGAGTGATACATACTGTGACTAATGGATGTGAAAAATGAAGCACTAGCTGGGCATCATCTGTAGCTGCTTAAATGTTTTTCATGCTTGCTGTCACTTCCAAATGCCAACCCCACTGGTGTCTATGCACCTTTAATGTTCCCTTACAACATGCTTCTTTCATACTGGTACAGTCTACACATTTTGTGCAGCATGACCCGGCTTTCTGTTTTCCAATATGAAAGACTCTTGAGGTGGACACCTCCGCTACATCTCTCTGAGGTAGTACAAATAGTTATTAGCTGCTCTGCCCTTCTCCCTCTGACTGAGTCTTCAACCTTAGGGTCTTCTGCCCAAACTCTTATTTCATTCAATGTAAGTAGTGCCACATCTACACCAATATCACCTTCTATATTTGTATCCCTTCCAGAAAAAATGTGATTCAAAATGTTAATTTTAAGCACTCACTTGCATCTACCCTTATTGTGATACAAAGTATATATGAAGTATATTCAATAACGAGAGTCAAAAATACTACTAAAGGTGTTGAATATATTCAGATTAAAATTTTAGCCTTTTCATCTAGTGTACAAATTTAGAAAAAGCTCATATCAAGGGTACCTTAGAAGAAGTTGTCATTATGGTCAGGCAATCTGGGTGTAAAAGGCATACCTCTCAACCTCTTAGAGCAAGAAATCTGGACAAAACCATAAATAATGGGAAGACAAAGGCCCAAAATAGGGACAGTTTTTAAATACTGCTCTTACAAACTTAGAAAGTTGATAGAATAAAAGGTTTTGTATTAGTATGAATTTTCTGAAGTTTGAAACTCTAAAAGATGTCATTATTTTCTGACTTCATTCCTCAATAATTTGCCAATAATTTGCCAAAAAAACAAAATTATATGAGGAAGAGACCAAAAATATGAGGCAAAAATCTGGACAGTTGAGAGGTATGGTAAAATGTAATGGATAATGTTTTGTATCTCTTGTGTATGTATATATATATATATATATATATATATATATATATATATATATATATGTGTGTGTGTGTGTGTGTGTGTGTGTGTGTGTGTGTGTGTGTGTGTGTGTGTATAGGGTCTATATCAGAACACTGAATGATTAAAATCGTGAATGCTCTAAAGAGCAAAAATGTCGGACCTTGAACTCGTTATTTTGAGGGGCTGCACCCCCACACCCCCGCTAAATGTATATTCCAACTCCAAGATCGCACTGCAGTGAGGAAAGGGCAAATATTCCGATCTTCACTGTACTGCAATTTCAAAAAAACACTTCGAGGTCCGTCATTTTCACACAGTTAGGCAATCCTTGCACCACTGGACCACAGGAAACAGCTATATAAAGTAGAATTTATTGAGTTCTGTTATTGGATCATACCTTCTCTTCGGGGGTTTCAAAATTCTTTTTCAAAAATAAGCTTTGTATCTTTCTTTTTCATGTAGCTCTTCTCAATTGTTCACAATCAAAGGAGGTACACTTTGTCAAAAAAGATTTCTTGGGAAAAGTCTGTATGTGCAAGGACATGAAATGCTTCCAGAAAAAAAATACCTTCCATATTTTATTTTTCCACATACTATGTTAATCAGTCACCATAAAAGGAGGTATTGTGAGAGAAGATGAAATATTTCCTAAAAAAAATAGGTCTTGTTTCTATAAGTTTGGATGTTTGAAATCAACTGAAGTTTTCTCGTAAAATACACTTTGCATGTTCTACTTTCATATGCTTTCCACAGTCTGAGGATGGATACAGACTCAGACATTGTTCTGATGGCACGTTCTGTATATAAAAAGATCAAAAACACTTTGATCCCAAATCAGTCCCACACTAGACTTACCCTTCTTCTCACCAGCTGAACTCCTACTGACCAACTTCAAACTTAACAGTTTCAACACCATAACTGTTGCAGCAATCTATATTCCCCCTGGTGATAATACTAACATACTTGAGAACATCCTATCTCACCTCTCACATACCATCCACAAGGAAATAATTATACTGGGAGATGTAAATATTGATTGGCTTACAATACAAGCTCCCAACACTACTTCCTGTATAAACCTACATGGGTTTGAGCAGCTAATCACAACCCCAACCTACATTAATAAATCTCACCCGACCTACCTAGCTCTCTTCTTGATTGGATATTGGTCTCCCACCCTCAAAACTATCATAACTCTCAAACCCTTCCAAATGCTGTCAGTGACCACTGCCCTATAACAGTTACCAGACATACTCCCCACCTTACCATACCTAACACATTTATTACCACCTGCTCACTTTCTCATTTCTGTCCTAACTCCTTTATTCACCAACTCTCCAAAATGAACTGGTCTTACCTCACCACTCTTCCTTTAGATGAAGCTGTCCACTCCTTCAACGCTACATTCTTAAACATTATTAACTCCCTTGCTCCTCTTCGCACAATTAGAATGAAATCTAATACTACTCCCTGGCTCACTAAATCTACCTGAACCCTCATGAAAGACAGGGATAGGATTTGGAAAGTGTGGACTAAAACTAGTACCCCTTCTCTTCTTGTGAGATATAAAGAACTCAGAAATAAAATAAAAGAAATCATCCATTATGACAAAATAAACTTCTATGCCAATCCTCCCTCTACTCTTAAATCAGACCCAAAGAAATTCTGGAGCTCTATTAAACAGACTCTTCATCCAGGAAACCCTTCCTTTCCTAACCCATGTCCCAATGCAACACCTGAAGACATAGCCAACAAATTTAACAATCATTTTATAAACTCAATAACCTCCATAATAACCCCCCCCAGAAACAACACTAGTACCCCCACAAACTCTATACCTCTTCCAAACCCTCCTATCTCCTTCTCTCTAAAAGCAGTATTGACTATGTAAAGTCATTACTCTCTAAACTTAAACCTTGCTCCCCATCTGTTGACAAGCTATCCTCTTACTTCCTGCAGATTGCCTCTGAACCTCTTGCCTATCCTGTATCCATCTTAATCAACCAATCTATTTCTGAATCCTATGTCCCCACTGTATGGAAGAATTTCTTTACTCTACCCATTCACAAAGGGGGCAACTCCTCAGACATATCCAACTTCAGACCGATTGCCATACTCTGTCCACTCTCAAAAATCCTAAAGAAATGCATTCACAAGTAGGTAATGCATTACCTTCACTAGGAAAACCTTCTTACACCCACACAGCATGGTTTCCGTCCCAAGTATAGTACAACTACTGCACTCATATCATTTATCAATATAGTCTCCCTAGCTCTTGATAACAATAAACTTGTCTCATGCTTATTCCTTGACCTTTCTAAAGCCTTTGACACTGTCTCCCACCCACTCCTTCTAGATAGACTCACTAACTTACATTTCCCTCCCCCCTACTATCTTCTGGTTCTCCAGCTATCTCTCTACCCACCAGTAATCAGTTAAATGGCTCTCTGCACTATTCTCCCCTCTCACTGTACAAACTGGTGTCCCCCAAGGGTCCATACTTGGACCACTATTTAATATTTTCACCAACTTGCTCTACTCCTCTTGTCCCCAGTCATCTCTTGTGCAATATGCTGATGACTCAACTGTTATAACCATTGATGACAACCCAACTGACCTCCACTCAACTACCGAGGCATCCTTCCACACCATTGAGACTTGGCTTAGTCATAACAAACTAATACTTATTCCAAAAAAAAACAACTAAGCTCCTACTCTTCCTCCCTAAAAACATCCCCACACTCAAAAGTACATTTACCATCTTATCCTGCAACAACGCTATCATCTCAACTGAATCTAGTACTAAATTTCTAGGTGTTACAATAGATGATCAGCTTAAGTTTGATCTCCATATTACTAACTTGGTAAAAAAAACTCATCAGAAACTTGGACACCTTTTCCGTAGCAAGAAATACTTAACTAGCATTGCCTGAATAACTCTCTCTCAGGCTTTATTACTTCCAACACTCCTGTACAGCTGCCACATATTCACAAACCTAAATTCTACACTTATTTCCAAGTCTGAAACTACCTACAATAAGTTTGCCAGATTTACAGCTAACCAAACCTACAAGTCACACCACTGCTTAGCACTACAGCAACTAGACTGGCTAGAATTCCCTCAGCTGATCCAACTATACCAACTACAAATCATCCACTCTATCCTCAATCTACCCTCCTTCTGCCCCAGCCTCTTCACTATCATATCCAAATATTCCCCTGCTAGGATACTACGCAGCTCAAATCAAGAATTATTAGACATCTACAAACCCAAAACCAAAATAGGCTGCCTTCTCTATAACTATAACCTGACTACATCCTGGAACCAACTCCCCTTGGAAATAAAATCCCTCCAGCATAGCAAAAGTTTCAAATTGCCAGAAGGAAATACCTACAAATAAAGTGGTCTTGCTAATGTAGCCAACCACCCTGAAACCACCATCCTTTCACCTATTTCACCACATCACTCAATGTATCTCCAACACTATTCCCCTGTCTCTTCTACCTCTTCCCTTCCTCTATCTCCAACCATTCTTAATTCTTACAGTCTCAAAACAGCCTACCTGTCTAGTCTGTCTCCTATACTCAACTCCCCTACATCTCCTACTAGCCATTCTTACTTTCCTTTCTTGTTTCCAAACTCCTATACAACTAGATCCGACCCACTTTAAATAAGCATCTACCTAACTATTAACTCATTTTGCTCTACGCAGCTTAAATAATATTGTAACTAGTCACATTTTCTTCTGCTAGTTGTTTAAAACATTGTTTGTAACAACTCACATACTTGTCTGCCAATTGTTAATACTTTGTATAATTGAATTGCCTGAGAAGCTTTTTTTCTCTCCAGGTCTCTGCTTGTAAGATCCTATAGCTGATTGTTACTACTATGTTACTAAAATTTAATAAATTGTTTTCTAGTCCTGAGGAGCTTTTCTCTGTGGGTCTCTGCTGAAAATGAGCCAAAAGCTCAGACTAACCAGGTTAACAAATGTAAAATAAATAAAAATAAATAAATAAATAAACTTCTTGGAAACATATATGTTTATTTTCTGAATTATTCTCAGAATGTTTTTATAATTTGTTTATCAGTCTCATGGTGAATGCACTGCACAGGACTATCACAAGGAATAGTCTGTATACAAACTTACCTGAAATACCTCCCCAAAACATAGTCTTGCATATTTTATTTTCCATTTCTGTCATGTCTTCACAGTCAAATAGCACCTTATTATCACATTCTGGTTACCCCAGTGAGTAGTTTTATTTTCATTTCTTCCAAAGATTTCACTGACTTGAAACATTCATAAACATAAAAAAAGTAAAAAAAAAGTAATACACTGTGAGCCTAGTTGGAAGAGTACTTATGAAAACAGAAAATAAAAACAAAAAGATAGTCTAGTGCTTCAAGTAAGTAATACTGATTTATTTACAGTGAATAATAATTTACAATAGTGTGCACTTTAATTCTACTGACAATGTTCCTGGATAGAGTCTGGTAATTTTCTGAGGACAGAGCTTTCGAGCAAAAGTGTTCACTGTTCCAATTGTAATAGGAATCACAGGAATGCTATTCCTGAATACAAGGGGAACATAAAATCTTCTGACTGGGGTGATATTCCATTGGCAATCAGCTATGCCAGGTAGAAGTACTCTCTGATGGCAATGGTGATCAAAGGAGAGAGAAGTATCAATCCAGGTTCCCAAGTTTCTAGCTACATTTTCATTTTGAGTGGGTATTGTCAGTGCTGTATGTTGAGTGCATGATTTGTCTGACAAATGTTACAATGTTGCATTTGTAAGCATTTCATTTAAGCCCATTTTCAATACACCTGGCATTTTAAGTGTTAGTTCCTAAATGTGGGCTTCTCTGTTAAAGAGGAATTTGATAATGACTTCCTGTTTGCCATCATCTACAGACTTGTTAGCCATATGTCTTACTTTTCAGTCTGTAGTTCAGAGAAATAATTACTGTAAATGAGCAATTTCAGCACAAAACTCTGTCGGATAACACTGGTCACCTTCATGTTCTCTGATGATGCTCCATCTCCCCAGACTGTGTGGGTTCAGTATTTTAGACAGCTTGCTATTCATCTTACCCCATAGGGATCTATTTGCAATACATTTAATTTATTAATTATGCTAGTATGGGTGATGGTATCCCATGCCTTGGCCAAATCAAGGTAGGCTGTATGCACAGTGTGACTGCTGTCATCAGCTGTTGTTACATTTTTGAAGAAGTTTACCTGGTTCATTTGACAGGATGTGCCTTTAATAAAACTACATTTCTGTGGATCTAGCCTATTGAGATTTTTAATGTTTATGTCAATCAAGTCTGTTATAATGTGTTCCATGGCCTTACAGATGAGACTTGTCAGGCTGATGTGCCTATAGTTTTTGGGGCTGGTAGTTGGACCACTTTTATGGAGCGACATCGCTAGTGCTGTACACAATACTTGTGGGACGGAGTCTGAATCAGGTTAAAAGGTTTTTGGAGAGATTCTGCTAGGGCATGTGTAGTACTATTTATCAAACAGCCCTGCCTAATATGTTATCTAATCTGGGTCTATGTTCGGCTATCAAAAACATAAACCCTCAAAAGGTAAGTATTGTACAGAAAACATTGTTATGGAACATTACCGAACATGAGTAACTGCGAAAAAAGCTTCATTGAATGGCCATAGTTGGCCAACAACCAAGAAGAAAAGTGATGCATAAAGTAAGTAAGTGGTGGAAACCTTTTAAATTTGCCCTATTTCCCACTGCAGTACAATCTCAGAGTTGGTATATATAGTTAGGGAGGGGGGGCAAAGCCCCCCCACCTTGTTTGCTTGCGTTCATAGTGTTGGCCAACTATGGCCATTCAAAGAATTTTATTTTGCAGTTACTCATGTTTGGTAATGTTCCATAAAGATGTTTTCTGTACAATATTTAGCCATTCAAAGGTTTATGCTTTCAATAGCCGAACATAGACCCATCTAATCCCATGGAGGAAGTGTTCTTAATTAGAGTCTTAGATAGCACTTTCAGTACATGTTCTATAGTGAAGCGGGGTGAAACAGGCACAGGGATTATCATCATCTCAGCACTGAAATTTAAACTAAATTTATTTGACAGTATAATTGTAATGTCCGCTGGTTCTGAATAGGTTTTTGCCATTTAGTATGAATTGTGTATATTGCTAAGTGTTATTTCTTTGTTTATTAACATAACTAAAGAAGGTATTTGTAAGTTGCCATCCTGAATTAATGGGCTGCCTTAGTAGAGCTAATAGTCTTTTTTAAATTCTTAGTAAAATTCTTAATATTTTAATTGCTTTTGAATCTTTAGATCTCTTGAATACTCTAATGATTTTTTTCCTTTTATTGTAGATTTTATTTACATCAGTGGACCAACAAGGTGGTTTGCTTTTAAATACACCATTGTATTTGGATTTAGGTGGTATTGCCAATTCTATACATGTATTTATGTGAGTATAAAACTCCTTTGCAAATATATCCAGGTTGATATTGTTGTAAGTGAATTTTAAGACTGCATCAGAGAATCTGAGGAGTTTTTTGCTCTTGAAAATGCTGATATATTAATTTAAGGGGATTTAGATAGTTTAAGGGAAACAGTTACTAGTTTATGGTATGATTTAAATTGAGGAGTCAGTAGTGGAGTTATGTATGATGATGCTACATTTGTAAGTAGCAGGTCAAGAATATTTTGTTTTCTAGTTGAATTAGTAATATCTGATTCATTGAGTTTTTATTTATTAAATCTAAAAACTTCTGCACTTAATCTACATAGGAGGTATAGGTACTCCAGTCAATTGATTGGTAAAGTCTCCCAGAATGATAAACTTTTTAATGGGGAGTTCTTATATATTTTTTAACTTTACATTAACTGCTGGGTTCATAAAAGTTGTGTTGTAACAGACAATAAACTGATAATTGATTTTGTTTATTGTGATTTGGAGTTCAATCAGTTCCATTTATAGGTCTCTAGGAATCTGTCTTGAAGTGATATGGTTTCTGACAAATATGGACACGCCACCACAATGGCCATTGGGTTTGAAGACATGGTGGGCTCTAAATCCAGGTATGGAGCGAATGCTTTCTGGGCATTTAAACTATGTTTCAGTGATTATACATATATGGATGCCTTCCAAGTGGAGGAGTGTCTCAAGGTTGGGCATCTTGTTGTTTAAACTTCTTGCACTACGTAGAGCCTTCTTAATTTGGTCCTGATTTCTTATTGATATACTTACTACAGTGGAATGTTAATTAATTGAACCTTGCCTAAAAAGGCACTATGGGGTTAGCAAGGGCTTTAACCAATATGTAGAAGCCTTTGAATGAGAGGTGCAGACCACCACTTGCAAAGAAAGTAGGGAGATCAAGCATCTTGTTCCATGCTAACACATACTAGATCCCCCTAGAATGATACCAATTATTTAGCTAATTGTTGAAAACAATCATATTTTCTTTGCAAGTGGGTACCATTCATGGAGAACTGAGGATTCCATTCAGTATTAGGGTCTTGCCTAAATTTGTGATATGCACAGAGAGATCAGACATGTCTCTTTACATCTCTATCAGGGTTTTTCAGTCCAAGTCATTCACCCCCACCATGTACATCATGTTGTATCTAAAAGACAACTCAGTGTCACCTTGTTTTTTGTCCAGCCTGGTGAGTGGAGAATGTTGTGTTTCACTACAAAGTCACCATTCACTAAAATATTTTTGTATGCGGAGTAGTCTCATGCACGGAGATGACAAGAACAAATCAACTTTTTGAAACCAGTACAGACAAGTGAGTGACAATAGAACCTAAGTCCTCTCATATCAACAGAAGCAGGACAATGAAAAGTGTTAAAAAAACTATTTTGCTGCTACATGTTGTCCCACATCAAGATCATATCAGTTTTCTGAAGTAATGGAAGACATTCAGTAACTGGGGAAGGAGACAGTGACAATCAAAGGAAAAACAGCTCAACAAAACTGCACACTTCCTGTGTTGGTGATATATATAAAATATTCTTATAGACCATGAGAATAGTAACTCAGCAAAAGAAAACAAAATTTATGATACCATGTTTCTAGCCAGTTAGAGTTCTTCCATTTTACTGAGAAATCTGGAATTAATGCTAAAGTAACATAGTCCTCAACACCATTTGAATGTTTCAAAACATGTTTTAACAAGAGTAAACCTGTTGGAGGTAAAGGTACGATGCCCACAATCTGTGAAAAAATGAATGGATATGTTGAGTAAGTAGTGCATTCAGAAGCATAATCACAATTACCTGTTGGAAGGTGCTTCCCACTTCTGAACTCTCTTTACATTTTCTTAGACATGTACCTTTTAACTGGGTTAATAAAGAAGCCATGAACATTTTGCCTTATGAGTATAGACTGGTTCCCCAATGTTATAACATTCCTCAGTTTTGTAACAGTGCTCTTTCTATTCATTTTACAAATGTATTTACTTTTTTTTTTTAACTGGGAAAGTCCATCCTGGTGTCAGAGCCCTTTTCATCCTACTGTTGCACACAAAAATAGGAATATCACATAAACTAGACAGATATATATTTATTGATAAATACTTTTTTTCCATTTCTAAGACAGAGGGATTCAAACTGCATATATCCTTAATGTGGTCTTGATTTTGCAGCAGACCTATGAGCTGTGAGTGTGTTGTGATGATATCAGGACTGCTGGATAAGTGTGGAATTTCTTTATTTCTTTTTCCCCCTTTTTTGCAACATTACTTCAGAAGATATAACACCAGAACATAAATATCAGTCCTTTCAGAAGGAATTACTCCTGGCAAAAAGCAGTCCAAAAGGTAAGAGGCTAAAATAACACAATTCATTAGCAGTGATTCTTAAACCTATTGGATTTTGTTGTTGGGAATGGATATGTTTCGCTTGCTAACAACTTCTACTCCAACCGCAGATTTGTCCAGCATCTAGAGTGGCTCAAAGTGGAGTTATTTGATTTAGTAACAAGGCATGAACTGGATTACTGTAGCACTTCAGACAAATAACATTGCCTGTGCTATACAGCTTATTGTGCTTCACAGTGGCTGTCCAAAACTATGAACTATAATATAGCATGCCAGGCCCAGACAAATGCAAACCATACTTGTAGGCATCATGGCAAAATAAAGCAATGTCAGGATGGTACTCCTTTAATAAGTTCATATGGCATTGTCCAGTACGACAGATAAATAGGTCTGTCTCGCCCATTCAGAATGGCAAGTAACGGTGTAGATGCAGACCCTAGGACAAACAAAAATATTTTTTCTACTCATACTCCTCTAGCCACTGAGTTTTCCTCATCTTCTCTACTGACTCCTGTTTACCCTTGAGTTAAGAACACTGTGGCTCATTCATTCGGTCAGGGTTAATTTGCATGTACAGCTATTTATCTCATATATAACATACTCCTTTTACAATTATAACTACTTTGTATCTATCTATCTCTCTATCTATCTATCTATCTATATATCTATCTATCTATCTATCTATATTAAGTCAGTGTTGACAAATGGTCTTGAACTGTGTTCTGTCTTCAGTCAGATGGGTAATCACTGACAAAGGGGCATGCATCTCTGTAACTTGTATCAATCATTGCATTGCAGGTCTTCCTCTTTTATGTTGACCTTCAACTTACCAACCACAATGCCTTTTTTCTAACATTATGTCTCTTTACAAGATATAAAAAAACTACAAATTCTGAATTAAAGCGTGTGATGCCCCATCTCTGGCCCAGTAATCAAGGAGCCTCCCTCCTCACCACTAGCACCAGTGGGGACGTACATTGGGTGGATGACAAGTATACGTGCAGTATTTCCAGATGCAGCTCTCTGCATTAAGTGCAATTTCCTTTAAGAGCACACAGAGACCACAGTCAGTCCAGGGCTGAATTCTCTCTCTTTCTCCAGATCCCCAGTAAGACTGCCCACTGGCACAGCTATAGAGTTGAGATCTCAGGTGAGTGGCCAAGCCAAGACTGCCAGCACCTTCGCTGTCCAACCAGTGCTTCATGTCCCTGGCCAAGTAGCTGATACACACACTCTTTGAGATTTGTTTTATACGTGCGCGCGCACACACACACACACACACACACACACACACACACACACACACACACACACACACACACACACACACACACACACACACACAGACCTTGGGAAAGCACAGGTTTCTAGCTATGCCCCCTTCTGCCCAGTCTATAAGGTAGTTTTCACTGTCACCAGACAACTCTTTATCAGCTACTTTAAGGCTCTTAACAAAGGGTGTCGAATCTTACTGTGTAATGTTACTGTTTAATATAAATGGTAGTTTGACCAAGAGTAAGGCTATTAGGAGTGGCCTACACAATGCCACCAAATAAATATGCAAGTACTCTCAGAACTTAAATATGTCTCACAAATATCAGCCACAGTGCAAGGTTTAAATATATTTAATAATAAATAATACAAGAACAAGAAAATACAGAGTATATGATCACAGTAACATCAGAGTTTAAAATCACAGGAAATATTTAAAACAACAATGAACAGTCTCAAATAAACAAAAAAACCATCTAAATTAAGCTTTGCTATATTCCTGACTATATCTAGAGAACTACTATATCCTAGTTAACTTACTTACAGAGCAAGCAAGGCAGATGTGGTGCATGGATCTTCTTGTCAGTTCAAAGACAAAACACAGAATACTCAGTTTCTCTCAGAGAGTTCTTAAATTAATATCTCAAATATTACTTCTGGGATAGCTTACAGGATGACATCACTTCTTGTCATCTGACTCTACAACCAATGATACAGCTGGTAGCGTTTAGCATCTACCCGTGACAATACACATACAAGGGTTTTTCCTCAAATCTTGGTTCTTGCTGGAAGTCATAAAACAATAAAAGACTTGCAAGACAATGCAGAGAACCTCTAGTTCTAGACATTGTATCTGTTACTGCACTGAAACTGAAAGATAACATCCTTTTATTATGTGTCCATAAAGTAATTTAATTTTCAGCTATTTTTCTTAAGTTAACCTCTTGTGTTCCAGTTTTCATTGGTAAAATATGTACATCTAAACAGTTACAATAGTGTATGCACATCTCTGCTCTTTTCCAGTAGGGGACACTGTGGTTACATTTTTTAAGCTCAATACTTTACAAACACTTTTCAACACATACCTCTGTACTAGTAGCTTGATATCCACATAACACACAGCTCCAATACATTTGCAACACAAACATCCTACATGAAGCATGTTGACATTCACAAATGACTCACAACCACCCATAAAATTCCAAACAGCTGTGCCGGCAGCATAGCTCTCAACTTCTCAGTGCTGCAGTCAAGGGTTAGAAACAAATATTTCCATTGACAAAGGACTCAAAATCGGGGACATAAAAGAAAGCTGACAAAATAAGGGTACACGAATTAACATATCTTTTTGACTATAATGAATGACATTAACTGTGCACTATAAGCCACCACCTTTTCTCAGTGTATCACTCATCTAGGAGTTGGATAGCAAAATTATGAGCCAGAAATCATGGACAGTTGAGAATTAGTTTAATGTAATCTCTGTCAGTCAGCAGGACTTAAAGCATACCTCTAAACCTCTCAGTGCAAGAAATCTGCACAAAACCTAACATAGTGGGGGACAAAGGCCCAAAAATAGGGACAGATTTTAAATATTATTGTTATAAACTTAGAAGGTTGTTAGAATAACAGGATTTGTGTGAACATGCACTTCTTGAAGGTTATGAAGTCTGAAACTCAAATGTATGCCTTTATTTAGTGACTCTAATCCTCAGATCATCCCAGTGATTTGCCAGAAAACCACAAATTTTATGAGAAACAGACCAAAAATATGAGGCAAAAATATGAACATTCTGTGAAAATCTGGACAATTGAAAGGTATGGCATATCTCCTTTTGTTGCACTTCTATATAAATCACATTAATATTCACAAATGACATATAATTATTTATAACATTCCAGCAAGCTGGGCTGGCAGCATCTCCCCTCATGACAAAGTGAATTAAATGCGCAAAAATAAACAGCAAGTAGCAAAACATATACTGGACAACCCAGGTTAAATAGGTTTAGCACTTCCATCTTTCATATTTAAGTCTTCTTCAGAATGTGTACCCATTGTATGCTTTGTTATTTATTTCCTCACATAATATGCCTGACATATGAACATGAAAGTCTTGTCATCAGAGCTTCCAGGGATTACTTCTGTTTTATCTCCTCCAGTACCAAGTGATTTGTTTTTGATTAGTTCATGGTATAGGCAGTATTCTTCTCTAACATCTTAATTCAAAGGTAGTATGTTTCCTGCCATAGTTTTTCACTGCCCAGATTTGTCATCCATATGAGGTTATGGAAAAAAGAAAAACTTTGACAAGTTGACCATTTCTGTGCAAAGATAAATCTCTGCATTTGAAGAACATGTCTAGATTATTGCATGGCCATTCTGCCAAAAGTGATTTATCATCAGATGTAACTGATTATACTGTTGTTGATTGTTAATTCAAGCAGACTGAAGCGGTCTGCTGTTTCAATTTCTTCTCAATTTAGAATAAAGTTACTGATTTTTATCAATTGCCGGGATGTTTGTCTTCTTCTTGTGAAGGTACAAACACATTCTGAGATGATGTTTAATATTGATAAGTGTATATTTCAGATGATCTTAACTATTATCCGGTAATTTGGTATTATCATTATAGTGAAGGCTGTTGATACTTATTCCTGCAATTTTTACACCTGATTTTATTATCCTGTTTCACTAATTATTAGTTCAGAAGACAAATTTAGCATATCTTGGATAAGTTTGCAGCCTTGTTACATAGCTTTGCCAATTATAAACCATTTGGTGTCTCCCTGTTTTGGTGACACTGTTGCTTACTGATCAATGCAGACAGTACATGAGAACTACCAGGTATTCTGGTATACCCAGCTTGTCATTATGTCTTAGAGTTTTTAATGATTTACACAAAGGCCTTACTATAATCAAAGAACACATGCAGATATCATATTTATATTGTTTTGTCTTTTCACAAATCCATCTCAAATCACTGTTCTTTCCTGAACCCTGATTGCACCTTTTACAGTTTTATTTCCAAGTATGGTTGCAATCTCCTCTGAAGAATGTTGAGGAGAGTCTTGCCAACATGTGGCATTAGAGTGACTAAGTGATAATTTCCATAATAAGTCAGATCGACTTTCTAATCAACTGATATAAACACAGATCTTTTCCAGTCAGTTGGCCATGATGGTGTCTTCCGGAAAATTTACTGGCAGGGACTTGTGTAAGTATGCTAATTGCTGAATTTGAGTACCCAATACTTTTTTTCCACAACTCTTTCAGCATTACCACTACTTCTTCTCTTATCTCCATTGGTTCTTGACCTCAAGGTAATGATTAAATTGTTGTTGATTTGTTTGAGCCTCATTGTATAATGACTCTGTGAAATCTTTCCACCTTAAAAACAACCTCAGTGTATAACCAATCTCTTTTATGTAACTGCATCCATGAATTTAAACAAGCAGTATAAACACAATAAGACATGTACTAAACATATGCCTGTCTATTATGTGCTGATGCAATTGCAATATTCGCATGTTGACATGCTGTAGGCTCAAAATAATGAGATTTAATGTCCTTTATCTTATATTTCTGAGTCAGTATTACTACTGTGTGAGGTGTGTCATGTAGAACAGCAGTTATGTTACTACTGTTGTTGTTGTTTTTTGCTATTATAAATTACTTTGACACTTGTAAAAGCTGACATACACGTTGTAATGCGAGCATGTTTTCACATTTTTCAATCCTTGGCTGCATGGACCTTCTGTGGTGGTAGCTATACTTTATCACCACCAGAAATACTCTATTCGGCCAGTAAAATGGCCCATTTCAGGAGCAGTGTATAATGGCTAAGATACCAAATCTGCCATGATTTGTAGTTTAATATCTAATCTCTTTTTGTTGTTTTCCTGCTGAGTTTTTTGAATACCAAGCATGAGTGGTAACCTGTGCAGCAGTGTTTGCAAAAGTCCTGACATGGTTACTATTACTCTTGTCACATGTTGATTAAGAAATATAAAACGTTTCTTTGATTTTCTTCTCAGAGACATAATGTATGAAGAGTGTGTAATGTTATAAGCTTGAGGTTTTCGAAATTCTATGACAGTTTGACTTTTTTCTTGACTCAGGAAAGGCATGTGTAAAAGTATAATTGAGGTGAATAATGATTTTTGGATTAATTTAATGAAATTATGACACTTTTTTTTAATTTAGTGATTTTCAGTGGCACCTTGAGAGTGAAGCCTTGAGCCAGTTGTGCAATATGAGCATTTGACTGATCTGTAAGTTATATACAGTATTAACATTTCAGATCAGAGATTCTTTCTAAGTCAGATCACACAACACCCAGCTTGGTATAATAATTATTAGTAACAGACACACTGCCATTAACAGCTTTTCAGCCTTTATACAGCAGATCAGTGTGGAAGCTGTCAATTAATAATAAATGACTCAGAGTGACCTAGATTCTGACAGTGTTTAGTATATTTAGACCCTAGTCTATTAAGCAAATATTTAAGTTAAATAAACAGAGTTCCAATATGTTACTTCTGGTTCCTGAAAAGAAGAAGAAATGTGTGTGTGCACGTGTGTGTGTGTGTGTGTGTGTGTGTGTGTGGGGGGGGGGCGTAATATTGACACAGGTCATAAATCATGTTTGTAGTCTTATTTGTCATTTTTTTTATGAAAACTGTGAAAATATGTTTTCCTTTCTTCAGGAAAAAATAGAAAACCAATGTGATAGATACACACATACATACCTAAGGGATTTACTAAGAATGCTGTCCAGTAGACCACTGAGGACCCTAGCCCAGTTTTTTTTCAATTGACCCAGAACAATGTCTAGCTAAGTGACCTGCTGAATCACACAGCAGGCAAAGGGAGGCTGAATGAATCAAACCATGGACTATAGGGAGCAGCTTGTTAACAAATTCTAGCCCTAATTATCGCACTAGCTGTCAGATAATATGACAATAAAGATACTTATCAATCACTGTAGCTAATTTGTGTAAACCAAGAAGGTGGTGTCTCAGATGGCTATAGGGCGCAAAATTGTCCAAAAGTAGTAATAGCTATATAACAGATCTTTTTTGGATTATCTCTACCATTTGTAAAATAATACATATATTCAGTCAAGGTAATAAAAACTACCATGCATCAAAGATGATATGAAAGATAAAAAGGTCAAACAAGAAAAAAAAATTCCATATGGCAAAGCAAAACAAAATTCCAGATAGCACAAATAACAACTCAAATGTATATAAAATATTTCGGGATATCAAACTGAAATAAATAAATAAAGTCCTGCACAAGAATATTGGCAAAGTTAAAGAACAAAGCTTTGGATGACGATGCAAGAAAGTAAACAATATGCTAGATAACAAACCAAACTACTGCAGTAGAGTTCAGAGAGTAATGACTATAAGTTACTAATGAGTACCATCCAGAATAAGCTAACTGTATAACAAAAGGGCAAAGATGTACTCCAAAAACTTTGCTAGAATCTCCCTGTGTTCTGCTTAACTGTAACATTTTACACTCAGCTAATCGAAGGAAGGACACTCAGCAAACTTGGAGCTATAATATATAACATTAAGTATCTTGTTTTTTGTTTATTTATGTTCTTTATTTCTTTGTTATTTATAGCACTTTGTGTACTGTGTATTTTTCTAGCTAGTTTCACTGTGTGTGAGGTATTAACTGGAAATTGTCCACTTTTGTTAAGCAACTGTTGGGTTGATTATTTCTGATAACTTGTTGCAGTTAAACTCTTTTTTCTAGAGGCTCCTTTAGCTGTTTATAACTTTCATTTAAAGGCTCACTGCTGCTTTTCAGCTGTGAGATACATTTCTGCAGTTTGTTTCCCACCCTCCCTCCCTGTTGGTATATTTATAGTTGGTGGCTTTACAGTTGCCCGCCCCTAGTGGAAATTTGATCTGGGACCCTCCTCCCACTCTAGTGTCATTACCTTATTCTACCCAGTGCAGGGAGAACATTTGAGAAGGTCAATCATCTTAGTTTCTGCTACTCCTTTCTCTCTTTCCTTTCTCTCTTTCCACAAAAAAAAAAAATGTATCTGCTTTTACTGTATTTGTGTTTCTTCCTACTTTATTTTGTTTTTGTGTCATCTTAAAAGTACTCAATTGTATTTATTACTGCTTGGTGTAACTCATTCTAAGCCTTTTAGTTCAGGCACTTGGGCTTCAGACCAGTTGTTTTACATTAGGAAGGTTTGTGGTCTGCACTGTAGTGGCAGAACAGGTAGCTTACATCCTTCTAAGTTGGGAAATGCTGATTGAGGGCTCAGTGTCTGTTATTCTAAAAGTGTATTAATTCTGGTTTAAGTACTTGGGCTTCAGGCCAGTTATTTTACATTAAGAGGGTTCGTGGTCTGCACTCTTGTGGGAGGAGAGGCTGGACTCTGCCCTTCTGAGCTGGGAATTTCTGGTTAAAGGCTTATAGTGCCTGCATATTTGAACTGCTTCTTACTGAAATTGGTACACCTTGTTTGCTGTAGCATAGACTAGATCCAGGCCTGCTGAATCTAGCTTTGTTTGTATAACTTGAGCACTAATCGAGGCATTCTTTAAAGTATTCAATTGTATTTATTACTGCTTGGTAGTAACTTGATTAAAGTGTAGCTATCATTCTAAGTCTTTTGGATTAAGCACTTGGGCTTCAGACCAGTTGTTTTACATTAGGAAGGTTTGTGGCCTGCACTGTGGTGGCAGGACAGGTAGCTTACATCCTTCTAAGTTGGGAACTGCTGATTGAGGGCTCAGTGTCTGTTATTCTAAAAGTGTATTAGCTCTGGTTTAAGCACTTGGGCTTCAGGCCAGTTATTTTACATTAAGAGGGTTCGTGGTCTGCACTCTTGTGGGGGGAGAGGCTGGACTCTGCCCTTCTGAGTTGGGAATTTCTGGTTAAAGGCTTATAGTGCCTGCATATTTGAACTGCTTCTTACTGTAATTGGTACACCTTGTTTGCTGTAGCATAGACTAGATCCAAGACTGCTGAATCTAGCTTTGTTTGTATGCTTGTTGTTTGTTTGCTTGTTATTTCCCTGAAAAGCTAATTCCACCTAAAACGCGTCTTTTCAGCGCTTCTGTGGATCCCTAGTGATATCTGCATTGCTTACTGTACTTATTTCCTTGTTTCACTTGAAAGAAAGTTACTGTTTGTCGTTTTTGCATTTAAGTTACCTGTAACACATTGCATTTAAGTTACCTGGCACTTGCTCACTAAAGCAATTATATAAGTCAGCACTAAAAAAATTAAAAGCACTACACCCTCACAAACTCCCCTTGAGTACCTTGTTCCCCACTGACCCTTTTTTTCAATTATAAAGGAATTCCCAATACTCTTCTAACATGTCCAAAGGTCAGTTGTCAATCTCCTCTCCAGTCCAGCTGGTGAATCTGGGAATCTTGAGGCAATGTTACAACTGCCTCATGTACACAGACAACCCTCTCCTCCTCCCAACAAATTCCAACACATGTGAGAGATGCAACCATATAGCCAAACTGGAGGCTAAGCTCTCTCAACTCAGTACTGGCGTAACCAGTCAGGAGGAGAAGGAAACCACACTCACTACAATTCCAGTCTCACATAGACCTACCACGACAGCAAACCAAACACATAAACACACAAAAACATACTCGGAGGCTCTAAATAAAAATCTGTCTAAGCAGCAGAGACCTCCAAAGCAGACACCCAAGAAACCGCTACCCCAAAACAAAACACGTGCAACACATAGCTCACAAAGCCAGTGTGCCAAACAGTCACAGCCCTTAAGGCTAAACAACACACCTGATACACTTGTAATAGGTGACTCTATCGTCAGGCACACTGGCATCCCGCTCACCAGGCTGAACAAGGAGAAGGTCACTGTGAGCTGCCAGTTGGGCGCTAGGATCCGCCACATAACACAAGCACTCAGGTCACTCCAAGGCAAGTACAAATATGACTCAGTCATTGTCCATGCTGGTGTGAATGACCTGAGACGTACCTCCCTGGACTACATGAAAAGAGACATAAAGGAGCTCTCTGAGCATGTAGCCCAGGCCGGTATGACCCTGACCTTGAGTAGCATTTTACCCTCACCAAGAATGATGCTACAATATGAAGACAAGATGATCAATTTCAACAATTGGCTTAAGTATTGGTGTCATTCAAAGGGGATCCAATGCCTGTCAGCCTGGGATGACATGCTCGACAAGCCACGATGCTTCGCTAGGGATGGCTTGCACCTGTCACCCTGGGCTTCGGATATTGGCAAAGGCTCTTGCTACCCCATAGTGCCTTTTTAGGCAAGGCTCAAAAGACAAACCCACCTCCATAGGTATCACAAGGGATAAGAAACTAAGAGTAATGCTACTCAACGCCAGAAGTCTAAACCTCAAGATGCATGCACTCGAAACTCTCCTTAGCATGGAGAACATCGATATCTGTGCAGTAACAGAAACCTGGTTCAAGGCTCCCGAGAGCACCACAGCACTACCAGATTATACCTCATACCATGCTTTTTGGCCCCAAAACTTGGACTGAACCACAAAAGGAGGGGGAGTATCAATATTCATCAAAGATACCCACACCTCCAGGTTGGTGGCACAGCACGAAGCATCAGAGACTATCCATGTGCAACTAACAGTGGGTAAAGCTGCCTTCCAGTTTATAGCCTGCTACAGACCACTCTCCCAAACCCAAGAACCCCACTCGGCCTTCCTGAGAACACTGGAAAATATGAAGGTCTCTCCAAACACCATTATATTGGGCGACTTCAACTACCCAAACATAGACTGGGAGCATTACTCTAGCTCCAACACCCTAGCCCAAAGGTTCAGAGAATTTATAAACTCAAATGCTATGGAACAACTTGTTACCACTCCCACAAGAGGGGAAAACATACTGGACCTGATCATCACCAACATGGGGTCTCTATGCTCCAGACCAGAAGTGTATCCCTCACTGGTAAGATCAGACCATAAACTAATCTCACTGGATATTCACATCCCGACCCCACCCCCTGCCCAGAAAACCACAGTGAAAAACTTTTCTAAAGCAAATTTCACACTCCTCAAAACCGAGGTGGAATCCTTCAAAGCCCTCGGGCCTGTGGAAAATACGGCTCAGACCGCAGAATCCTTTATAAACGCATTCTATGAACACCTTCAGGAATGCATGGATCATGCAATCCCACATAAAACCAAGACCCAATCCTCCAAAGGCAGACATCCTGTCTGGTGGACCCCAGCCATAAACAAACTATACAATAGAAGGAGGAAGCTACTACATGATAGAGCAAAATCTCAAAAAGGGAAGGCATCTCTGATCAGTATTAGCAAAAAACTATGGGCACTCATAAAATCATCTAAGGCCAGCTTCAAGAGAAAAATTGCACATGACACTAAGGATAATCACAAGGCTTTCTTTAGTTATGTTAGGAACCTGGGTGGAAATTCCCAGATATGCTCAGAATTAGTCCAAAATGACAAAAAATACACCAAACCCACAGACATTGCCAACATCCTAGCTGACAGGTTCAGCGCAAACTTCTACCCCCCCCCCCACCAAAAGGGCAAATATCTATCCCAGCAGAGTGCTGCCCCCCTGACATCTCAGATGCTCAGGTATGAGCCGCTCTCTCCAAAGCAAAAAACACAGCATCAATGGGACCAGACGGTGTCCCGGGCTGCATTCTACATGAACTCCAACAAGAGCTAAACCCAAACATAAAACTACTGTTCAATCTCAGCCTTACTACAGGATATGTACCCAAAGAGTGGCGTACAGCAACAGTGGTCCCTCTCCACAAAGGTGGTGCCTCAATGGATCCTGGAAACTATTGCCCCATAAGCCTGACTAGCTTGGTCTGCAAAGCTATGGAAAGGATCATCATGGACCTCATAAATAAAGATATTGGGGACCTACAGGCACTGGATCCTACCCAGTTCGGCTTTATTAAGGGCAGATCCTGCCTCTTAAACCTGGTTGATTTCTTTGAAACAGTCACCAAGGTCATTGACGAGGGGAAGGTGGTCCACACAGCCTACCTGGACCTCGCAAAAGCCTTCAATACAATACCCTACTCGGGCATTATATATAAGCTCACCAGCTTAAATATAAACACCTATGTCACTAGACGGGTTGCAAACTGGCTCAAGGACAGAACCCACATGGTTAGAATTGCTGGAGCCATGTCAAACTCCAAACCAGTTACAAGTGGCGTCCCACAAGGCTTAGTCCTGGGACCTCTCTTGTTCGGTATATATTTCTCGGAGGTACGGGCCAACACGGAAGGACTGTGGCTGACCAAGTTCGCAGATGACTGCAAACTGGGTGCCATAATCGACTCTAGCCGACACAAGCATCCTCCAAAAGGGCCTCATAGAAACAGACAACTGGTGCCAGAGCCATGGCCTCAAGCTAAACGCCAAAAAGTGTATAGTCATCCCCTTTGGCAAAAACAAAGTGCCCACAAATTACCACATAGGTGGTAATCCATTAAGTACAGGAGAAGTAATTAGGGACCTGGGGACCCAAGTTGATAGCAATCTCTCATTTGACAACCACGTGGCCAAAGTGGTTAGAAAAACATTTTATATAGCCCACCTAATCATGAAGGGATTCACATCTAGATCAGGGGAGGTCATCGTGCCTCTTTACTCATCCCTCATCAGGCCCATAATTGAGTACAATGCCCCTTTTGGGATGTACCTTACCAGACACCTGCAGCAACTGGAAAGACCCCAAAAGTACCTCACCAAAAGTACCTCACCAAGAGGATCAAAGGGCTCAAACAGATGCCATATGCTGCCCGGTTAAAGAAACTCCAGCTCTACTCAGTGGCATACCGCTTGCTCAGAGGCGATCTGTGCCTGACGTATAAAGCCATGTCCAGCCCGGAATTAATGGACATGCTGCACCTCAGAAAATCCAAATCCCATTGAGCTACGCGCTCGAGTGACTTGAACCTCAGCACTGAAATAAATAGGACATGCTGGAGGGACAGATTCATAACCCATAGGCTCCCTTCACTCTGGAATAAAATCCCAGTCCAGGTTAGGCAGAGTCCCTCATTGACTCTCTTCAAGAGGAATCTTGATGAGTGGATGGGAGATCATAGGTTTACCCCGGGTATCACTTCTGTGTCACTGTTAAACAGAGGCACAGTATACTAACCTCGAAAAAGGGCATAGCAAAATTAATTTAAAATGGGTGACAAAAGCCAAACACACTCTGGCTATCTTATAAATGCCCTAGGGCAGATAGCCTAGTATGAACCTATGAACCTATGAACAAAAAAAAAATTATGCTTGTTTCCTGCCTTTCCTGTAACTAGTTTAGTCCAGATACAGATTTGCTGTATCCGGGACTGTTTGTAAGCTTCTGAGCCCCCCAAGCCTGTCTGTGTTGGAAGGAAGCCTGCTAGCTTATCAGTGGGAGTGGTAAGCACTAGGCAGCCTATCTACCACACAAGGAGTGGTTTCTGGCCCAGAAATTGTAGTTATTGGCCGTTTGGGCAATTTTTCTATCTCTCTCAACTTTCTGATTTAAAAGTCTACATTTGCACTTGTTTCTTTCCTGTAACTAGTCTAGTTCAGATACAGACTCTTAGTTTTAGCACTTGAATTGGCTTATTCGTGCTCAGCACTTGTTCACAACTGGTTGTAAGTACTAAATAACCTACTAATTACTACAGCACTCAACCTTCCTCATTACCTAGAGGAAAACAGTTTTTGTACTTACTTCCCTCGCTTACTTAGAGAAAAACAGCTCTTGTACTCACTTTCCTCACTTGTCTAGAGGAAAATAGGTTTTTTATTCAGGCATGTCCAAGGGTCAGCTCCTAGTGTTCTCTCCTGTCTATCTAATGAATCTGGGCATCTTGGGGCAATGTAGGTCTAAAAAATAAGTGGTTATGTTCCTGTACTAACCCCTCATGACTGCTCTGATACATCACAGTATACCCAAAACATACCCAAGTTCTCCCCAGTGTTTAATCATTTGTTCCTACCGACCTATCTTAACCTTATATCTTGACATTAGTCATACCTACAAATAGTTCTAGCTATGTTCAAAGCACAGGTTTTGTTGTCAAGATGTAACAAATTTGTATTATTTTATTTATTTGTTTGTTTAATTTACATTTGTTGACCGGGCTGGTCCAACTGGATATATGTCCATTTTCTGTGGAGGCCCAGGGAGAAAAGCTCCGCACATCAGAATAGTATTACAGAAACACAGGTACAATAGCAAGTTTAGACAAATTATAACAGTACATTACATATTAGTTTATGAGCAAAGAAAAAAAAATACATTCCTAGTTACAAAAATACATTCCTAGTTACATAAGTATGGATATATTAAAAAAAAAACAACACTTTCCACGAGAAACTAGTAAAACAAAACACTGAAACAGTTGTGAGAATCCAAAAATAGTTGAAGATACTGTACAAACAGGTCAATGACCATTCGATAACCACCAGGCTGAAACGGACAGTTAAAATTAGAACCACAAGTTTATTTATTTTTCCTTGAAGCGCTTTTCGTCTGCTTCATAAGCAGACTTCTTCAGAATACATTAATAATCCAACCTCCTACTTTTTAAAAAAACCTAAATTGGTCATCAGCTGTGTAGCTGATTGTTAATTAAAAACCTTAAAGGCAAAAGACTCACTAAATGCAAAGAAATCAGTTGTCAGTAAATCTGACAGTACACATATACTATACTCAAAGTTGACGTATTGTTTAACACATGTTTAAATACTTGAGTTACATATAAACATAAAAAGAAATCACTGAGTTGTGTGTTAAAATTAGTATTAAGGTGCATATTAGCTAACAAAAAGCAGAACATGTGAATAGTTAAAAAACCAAACCTCATAAAAAGTGAATACATACAAATAGACAGATCTCAACTAATAAAATGAAGTATGTGTGACAATTGTTCAACGCAAACAATTTGCGTTTCCTTAGCCAAGACAACTGGTGGCATGTAAGGGTATTATGTGTATTCATTTTCACAGTTACACTTATGTTCTTTTCTTGTTCCTTAGTGTACCTGGAGTTATGCATTCTTTTTATGTAACCACCTGAGAATGTATTACGAATCAGGTTTCCACACCTTCTGAATACTTAGTTGAACAATTGTCACACATACTTCATTTTATTAGTTGAGAACTGTCTATTTGTATGTATTCACTTTTTATGAGGTTTGGTTTTTTAACTATTCACATGTTCTGCTTTTTGTTTGCTAATATGCACCTTAATACTAATTTTAACACACACTTCAGTGATTTTTCTTTAGGTTTATATGTAACTCAAGTATTTAAACATGTGTTAAACAATACATCAACTTTGAGTATAGTACATGTGCACTGTCAAATTTACTGACAACTGATTTCTTTGTATTTAGTGAGTCTTTTGCCTTTAAGATTTTTAATTAACAATCAGCTACACAGCTGATGACCAATTTAGTTTTTTTTAAAAAGTAGGAGGTTGGATTATTAATGTATTCTGAAGAAGTCTGCTTATGAAGCAGACGAAAAGCGCTTCAAGGAAAAATAAATAAATTTGTGGTTCTAATTTTAACTGTCCGTTTCAGCCTGGTGGTTATCGAATGGTCATTGACCTGTTTGTACAGTATCTTCAACTATTTTTGGATTCTCACAACTGTTTCAGTGTTTTGTTTTATAAGTATGGATATATGTCAGAAAATATATAAAGGTAAGTAAAATAGGGCACTTTTAAACTAAAAGGATTACACACAAATTATTGTTAGTAAAATATTAATGATATTGGGTGAGTGAAAGGATTAGTGTCTGTAGACAAGGGAGGTAGTTAGTCTGGCTGCTATGCTGTATGTTATGTATACTACATTTTGTTTACTTTATACTTTATTGATTATTGTAATGTGTGCATGAAAATTTTCTGTTACTCATGGAGCTTTTCTCCCCGGGCATCTGCTGAAAAAGGACCTGTGTCCAGTCGGACTTTCCTGGTAAACAAATGTTAAATAAATAAATAAAATAAAATAAATAAAATTGCCTCATGTACACAGACAACCCTCTCCTCCTACCACCCAGCACTACAACCTGTGAAAGATGCACTTAACTAGACAAACTGGAGGTAAAGCTTTCTCCAACCAAGACTGAACTTGACAGTCAAGAGGAGAAGGTAAACACTTGCACCACACCACACTCATCACATAGTCCCACTAAACCTACACGACCAAAATCCACATATAGAAACACAAAAACATTCGCGGATGCTTTCAATAATAATCTGCTCAAGCAACAGAGACCTACAAAGCAGAAACACAGGCAACCTCCACCACCCATCACAACCCAAATGACACATAGCCCACAGACTCAGTGTGCCACTCAACCACAGCCCATAAGGCAAAACAACATACCCAACACACTAGTCATAGGTGACTCTATAGTCAGGCACACTGATGTCCCACTCATCAGGCTAAACAAGGAGAAGGTTACTGTCAGCTGCCTGTCAGGTGCCAGGATCCGCCACATAACCCATGCACTCAGGTCACTCCACAACAAGTACAAATATGACTCTGTCATTGTCCATGTTGGTGTGAATGACCTGAGATGTACCTCCCTGGACTACATGAAAAGAGACATGGAAGAGTTCTCCGATCTTGTAGCCCAGGCAGGTATGACCCTAGCCCTGAGTAGCATCCTGCCATCACCCAGAATGATACCGCAGTACAAGGACAAAATGATTGACTTCAACAATTGGTTAAGCTTCTGGCATCATTCTAACGGGATCCAGTATCTGTCTGCCTGGGACCATGATGCTTTGACAGAGATGGCCAGCACCTGTCACTCCTGGGATTCTGGATACTGGCTAAGGCTCTTGCCACCCCCATAGTGCCTTTTTTAGGCAAGGTTCAAATGACAAATTCACCACCGTAACAGGAACAGGCAAGCAAAAACTGTGGGTAATGCTAGAAGTCTAAATCTCAAAATGCACTCCATCGAGGCACTCCTTAAAATGGAGAACATCGATATCTGTGCAGTGACTGAGACCTAATTCAAGGCTCCAGAGAGCAACCCTTGCATTACCAGGCTATAACTCATACCACACTTTTCTCCAAAGCCAACTTCATACTTCTTAAGACAGAAGTGGCGAACTTCATGACACTCATGCAGATGGACAATACAGTTACGACTGCTGAATCCTACACAAATGCACTCTGTAAGCACTTATACAAGTGCATGAATCGTGCTATCCCAAATAGACCCAAGATGCTATCCTCCAAAAAAAGGAAGCCAATCTGATGGTCCCCTGCCATAAACAAACTCTACAACAGAAAGAAGAAAGAAGAAACTGTTGCAAAAGGGAGTAAAATCCCATGAGTGGAGGAGCTCCCTGGTCAGCCTCAGTAAGAAGCTGAGATCCCTTATAAGATCCTTCAAAGCTAGCTATGAAAAGAAATCACCACGGATTCTAGGAACAACCACAAAGCATTCTATAGCTATGTCAAGAATCTCAATGGCAACACCCAGATCTGCTCTGAGTTACAGCACAACGGCACGAAAATTACAGAACCAACTGATATTGCCAACATCCTGGCAGATAGGTTCAGTGCTAACTTTACCCCCCTCTCACCCCCTAAAGGGCCCATATCTATACAGGGAGAATGCAGAGTCCCTTTAATCACAACCACACAGGTAAAAGCTGCACTCTCTAAAGCCAAAAACACTGCATCCATGGGACCGGACAACATCCCAGGCTGCATTTTACATAAACTTCAGAACAAACTGGGTCCCCACCTAAGCACCATGTTCAATCAGAGTCTCATGTCAGGCCCACTGAATGGTGCACAGCAACAGTTATCCCACACTGATCCCAGGAACCATCACCCTATTAGCCTGACGAGCCTGGGCTGTAAGGCCATGGAATGTATCATCATGGAACTCATAGACAAAGACATTGGTAACCTCCAAACTCTAGACCCCACCCAGTTCGGGTTTATAAAAGGCAGATCATGCCTCCTGAACCTGATTGACTTCTTTGAGGCAGTCACCAAAGATGGTAGATGAGGGTAAGGTAGTTCACACAGCCTATCTTGACCTCGCCAAGGCTTTCAACACCATCCCCCATTCTGGAATTATAGCTAAACTCACTAAACTAGGTAAAAATCCCTACCTCACAAGATGGGTTACCAACTGGCTCACTGACAGAACCCACACTGTAAAAGTTGTGGACAACAAATCTGACTTCAAACCAGTGACAAGTGGAGTACCACAGGGTTCAGTCCTGGGACCTCTTCTGTTTGTTATCTACTTCTCTGAAGTACAGGCTAACACAAGAGGCCTTTGGCTAATGAAGTTTACAAATGACTGCAAACTAGGAGCCATAGTAGAGTCCCCAAATGATGTGGACTTCTTACAGAAGGGCCTCACTGAGACAGATGCCTGGTATCAGAGCCATGGCCTCAAGCTCAATGCCAAAAAGTGCATTGTCATCCCCTTTGGTAAAAACTCTGTACCCATGAACTACCACATAGGTGGCAGTCTACTTAAAGTTGAATGTGTGAAAAGAGACCTTGGGACCCAGGTGGACAGTAGTCTCTCCTTTGATAATCATATCACCACAGTAGTCAAGAAATCCTTCTACGTGGCACACCTCATCACAAAAGGGTTCTCATCCAGGAAAAAAGAAGTCATTGTTCCCCTCTACTCGACACTCATTGGATCCATTATAGAGTACAATGCCCCTTTTGGAATGTACCTCATAAGACATCTACAGCAGCTGAAAAGGCCACAGAAGTACCTCACAAAGAGGATTACTGACCTCAAACTGATGCCCTACACTGACCATCTCAAAAAGCTCCAGCTTTACTCCGTAGCATATCGCCTACTCCGAGGTGATCTCTGGCTAACATATAAAGGTATGTCAAACCCAGAGCTGTCGGACATGCTACACCTAAAGAAATCCCAATCCCTCTGAGCTACATGCTCAAGGGACCTAAACCTTGTCACCACAATAAACAGGACATGCTGGAGGGATGGATTCCTGTCCCAGAGACTTCCTATACTGTGGAACAAGCTACCCATCTATGTCAAGCAAAGTTCCTCATTAGCACTCTTCAAGAAAAATCTTGATGAGTGGATGGGAAATAGGAAATACTCCCCAGGGATCACTTCTGTTGCTCTGCTCAACAGGGGCACAGGAAAATAAATTTCTTGGGTCGCGTAAGCCAGGGAACCTTGATGGCTAGGCATACTTAGACCCTTGGGCTGATAGCCTAGTACCTACCTATGAACCTATGAACCTATATACCTCTCCAAACACCTGCACCAACTGGAAAGGCCACAGAAATACCTCACAAAGAGAATGTATGGCTTCCAACACCTCCTGTCTTATGCGGACAGGCTCAAATCACTATCACTTTACTCAATATCATACAGATTGCTCAGAGGTGATCTGTGTCTCGCCTACAAGGCAATATCGGACCCTGCCCTACTAGAGATGCTTCATATCCATAAGTCTAACTCCTCGTGCCTAAATCTAATATGCAACATCAACAAAACCTGCTGGAGAGAGATTTGTCTCCCAGAGACTGTCTCTGGAAAAGACTTCCCATACATGTCAATCAGAGTACCTTACTGACCCTCTAAGTGCAACCTTGATGAGTGGATGGGAAACAACAAATTTGTCCCAGGGGTTCCACCTTTGTCCCTCAATGACAGGGACGACAGATGCTGACTGGGATTTCTTTTTTGGGGATAAACTCTTGGCTAGACTTGTAAGGGCCCCAGGGCCATTAGCCTAGTAACCTACTATGATGCTATGATCCTATTAGAAACAAACTGAAAGCATTAAGTTCACAATTAATCTCATGAAGATAAACTAAGGACTTAGAAACAAAATAAAAATCCCTAAAGGCAACATATGCACTGAAAATTGCCACACCAGTCAAAGACAACCACGAGTCCTTCTTCATTTCTGCCAGGAGAATGCTCAGTGGAGATAGCATATGATAACACTACCAGTTCTGCCATGAAGACATAGTCAGCATATTAGCAGGTACATTTTGTTTAACCTTCTCAGTCCATGTCCTCACTGCCTCTACATATTTGACCCTCTTCTGACTTCCCTTCCTAAAGATATCCACTTTGCAAGTCCTTAAGGCTCCTTCTAAGGTTAAAATAAACATTAGATGGAGCTTAATAATACACAGTTGTGTCTCCTGTTTTTGTTTTAAGCACTGTCTTATGGATCCACTCTCTAATTTGTTTAAACTCAGGCTCTGTTCAGGTTTCATACCTGAGGTATGGAAAGCAGCTGTGGTCACAGCCCTCCAGAAAGTCATCTGTATACCCATAATCCTTAAATGCATAATCTGAAAACTATTGGGACACATGATTATTAGCCTTATAAACTCAGATTTTGGGAGTGGCCCTAGACAATGGCAAACCAGTAAACACTGTATACCATTACCTAGCCATTGTTTTTCACACTATTTCACACCCCGGTATCATAGACAAGACAATAAAGCTTAATGAAACCCCTATGTTATCCCTTGGATAGTAATATGGTTTACAAGTAAGAATCAAGTTAAGAGAGGGGATACAATGTCTTCTAAGTTGCTCATTACCAGAGGTGTCCCCTTATCCTTATTACTTGGACTGCTTTTCTGTAGGCATTTATTCTTTGGATATCAAAGCTAATGTCAAGTTACTTTAAGTAAACAAGTCTGGTAATGACTGCAAATATGGTGCCATGTTTAACTCTCCATATGACTTTTGTATCTTACAAAAAATTACATATATAAATAGATGGTACCTAGACCATAGCATTAAACTAAATGTTAAAGTATATTCACCTTTAGAAAACATGAACTCCCATGTTGTTACCATATTAATGGCATGTTTCTCATGACTGACATAGTTATAAGAGACTGGAACATATTTTCTGACACTGAGCTCTCCTTTGACCACTACGTAGTCACAGTTGTTAGAACATCCTTCTGCATTGCCTAGCTGATTACCAAGGGTATCTCATCTCAGTTTTTATATGTTATCATGCCTATGCACTAATCCCTCAATAGACTCATTATTTGATACAATACTTCCCTTGGCATTTATCTGACCAGTTACTTGGTCCACCTCAAAAGATGTCAGCATTTTTTAACTAAGAAAATTAAGTGTCTGAACTCAATTTCATATGGTCAGTGCCTCAAAACCCTGTTCTTGTCCTCTGTCTCCTACAGAATCCTGAGGGAATATTTCTTGTTTAACCATCAAAGGACATTGTCCTGGGCTTTCCAACTATTCACAGAAATGGAAGTTCATTCGACAACTTTACTAAAGACCTCAACCTTCATTGTAATATAAACAGAACTTGCTAATGAGAGGGATAACTCCCTCAAACAATTCTGATTGTATGGAATAGACATCACATTAAACAAAGTAATTCCTTCACTCTCTTCAAGTGCAGTCTGGATGAAGGGATGAATAACTGTAACAAATCTCTTATGGATAGAAGCACATAGTGGGAATTACTGCAGCTAGGCTACATATATGGTCCCACTGTACTCTGCCCTTATCAGACCAATCATAGAGTACAATGGTATGTACCTGACCAGGGATATACAGCAAACAGAGTGACCTCAGAAGTTCTTTACAAAATGAATACAAGGTGTAACAAACCTGCCTTATGCAGAGCACCTTAAAGTCCTTTCCCTCTACTCAGTCACCTATAGATTGCTGAGGGGTGATCTATACCTGGCTTATAAGGTATCCACAAACCCCATACTTATGAATCTCCTACATATTTGTAAGTCAAAAGTACCAGAAATACAAGGTCAAAGGATGTGAATTTTGTCTGTGACTTAAACAGAACATACTGGAGAGACAGACATGTGTCCCAGAGACTGCCTCTCTTATGGAAGAGGCTTCTCATCCATGTGAAGATGAGTTAATCTATTACCTAGTTTAAGTGCAACCTAGACAAGTGGATGGTGAATAGGAAATGTTGTTAGATTTTAGAAAGCCCCCCCCCCCCGGGGTTTTAGCCTAATAACATTCTATGAATCTATACATTTTTGGTCTGCCAGCTTGATTGTCAAGTAACAGATAATGGACCTGTGATTCTGAGTTTGAGTCTCACAGTGTCCAGCTGTGTACTGTGTTTCTCTGACAATATTTTTCAACTACTCTTTTCAAGAATTTTAGATAGAGCTAAAAATAATTGGAGAAATGCCCCAAATAAGAGATAATTTTAATATTACTCTAATTCACTTAAAATGTTATTTACTTTTATTTTATTTATTTATTTTACATTTGTTAACTGGGTTAAGTGCTCACCTGTGTAGAAAAGATCCAGGGAAATACAAATAACAGTAAAAATATGAATAAACAAACATATTTTAGAGATAGATAGATAGTTAGATAGATAGATAGATAGATAGATAGATAGATAGATAGATAGATAGATAGATAGATAGATAGATAGATAGATAGTCAGATAGATACACCTTTTCAAATGTACAACATGTACAGCAGAGAGATAACAGAGGAAGAAGGTTTAGAGGTATATAAGAAAATAGGGTAGTAGAGTAAAGTAAAAGAATGACAGTTTTTTCATTGATAGATGTTTTTGAACAATAAATGTATGACTCTGTAGGGAGTGGCATTATTGACTGTATTCATCAGTGATGTACTAGAAATTTTATGAGGGACAGGGGAAAAAATGAGGCAAAATCAGAGATGTTGTGTGAAAACAAGGATAGCTGAGAGATATCTGTCTGAACTAGCTCCTGTGTTACCTCTTAGAAGAGGTGCATATATCTAAAAGGCTTACTTGATTGATAAATTAGTTAAATAAAAATAAATAACTATATAGAATCTAAGCACTACACAAAATAATTTAGTATGGTCCAAGGTATGCATGCAACTGCATTGTTTAGTGCCAAAGGAAACAGGAGATGATTTCCATAAAAGAAAAATGCAGAAATCTAAAAACAAAAAGAAGTCAAGAAAGTCCCATGAGATGGAGTGACAAATTCAAGAACTGAGTTCATTGCTACATAAATAAACAGCCAATAGTATATGTGGGAAGCAGTTCTGTAGCTCCAGGCAACCTTGCAACACAGATGAGAGTCATGGGATTGACTGCAGTGTTTACAGCTTATTAGTTTTGACACAGAGTATGCTACAATCAGTATAGTACACCAGTTTAGAGTACTTACAGGAAAACAGTGTGTGCTACCATCAGTATAGTACATCAGCTTAGTATACTTCCAGGAAAAAAAAGAGTGTGCTGTAGTCAGTGCAGTACACCAGCGAAGACTTCTTCCAAAAAAACAAAATGTGCCACAGTCAGTACAATACACAAGCTTAGTATACTTCCAGGAAAACAGAGTGTGCCACAGTCAGTATTTCCAGGAAAACAGAGTGTGCTACAGACAGTACAGTACACCAGCTTAGTATACTTCCAGGAAAAAAAATATAAGTTTGTTGCTTGTTACGTCCAGGAAAACAGAGTTTCAGTATGGTATGCTATCTTAGTAAGCTTCCAGGAAAACAGATTCATAAGTTTGTTGCTTGTCACTTTATGAATAAAGTAATTCATTTAATCTTTAGGTGGGTATAACCATCCCAGCAGAATGAGTGTTTTTACAAGGTTTTACTTAGAGTAATTCAGACAATTCAATTTAAGAAAGATAAATACTTGTGAAATATTCTTTGGGAACAGAAGTGAAGAATTAGTCCTGAGTGAATATATTTTTTCAAGTAGTTGCACCATAAGCCCAACACATGAAACAAAATGCTCACAAAGAGTATGCTACTCCAGTCTCTTTATTGTTAAGCGCTTTCTTCCCCAGTATACACCTCGGGGACTTCCTCAGAACAAGAAACAGAAGAAATTACATTGCTACAAGTCAACACCATTTATATGCAATGAAACAATCAATTAATCAATTATTCTCCCACAATTTTAAAGACATAAACACTGAAACACTAAAAACCTTTGTACTTTAAATATACACACAAAAATTTTAGAAAATGTTAAATTTTACATTATTAAAAATAATATATTATACAAAATACACTAATTCAGATGTTTAAAGCTCTTTTTCTTTGTGGTCGTTTAACCCTGGTTCAACAGCGGCATTTAATCTAATAATCCAATAAAACTCTCTAAGATCAACCTGAAGCTCCCACCAACCACCTCTAAAATTCCCTCACATGCTAGTGTGTGCCTATACAATGCATTATTTACATTCCCCTTATTAATGGCATAAAGGTGTTCATATATTCTGGTCTTAAAATTCCTTTCCATTTTGCCAATATAATAAATTGAACATGTCTGGCAAACTGAAATATATATAGCACCTCTCATGTTAGAATTACCCTTGTGTATAGGAATGCCCCTACCATGCCCAGCTATCAGGGCCATGTCGCTATCTAAAATGTAGGGGCATTGATTGCAACTGCCAAATTTAGTAGTTCTTTTCATAAACATAGTCTTGTTAAGACAAGTGTGTGCTGTAAAATATTTAAAGTTCCTCCCAGGTTTGTATATAAAGCTTGGTGTCTCAGCAAGTGTATGAAAAATGTCAAAGTTTCCTTTGAATATATGCCAATTCTTCTTTATAATGTCCCTCAATGCACGTTCACCTGAACCATAAGGGATGACCATACTAGTGTCAAAATTGACCCTATAAATGTGTTGACTACCCGTTTTTTGAATAGTCACACCACTTCCCAATAAGGGCTTATATTTTGAACTCCATCCTTCCATCATTCCTTTTGCTACTTCTTCAAGAAGTCCTTTTGGGTATCCCCTTACCCTAAACATTTCTGTTATGTTAGAAACTTCTTCCAAGAAGGTGTCATGTGTAGAACACATTCTCGCAGCCCTTACGAACTGCCCCTTATAGATATTTCTCTTCATTTCTCTTCTCTTATGAAGGGTTTAAGATCTATAATTATACTGGTTCGGTTTTGGATGTAAACTATTTTTCTTTATTTAGGAAAGGGTTTAAGTTTGTCCCTACTTTCAGACTGAACACAGTATTACTGAGTTGAAGTTATTTACTAGGAAACTAAATTTTTAAATTTTGTTCAAGGGACAGGATCCCCCTGGAAAGGAAGACAAATTTAAATTGAAAAAGAAAAGTTGTTTTAATCCACCATTGCACCCCCTTATTCTAGCTTTTGAAAAATCTTGTGAAGTAGATATTCAGAATGAGTTTAAACACTTTAGGCTTGAAAAACATTTTAATTTGAGTATTGAAGAACACACTTTACTTAAACAATTTAGAACAAACAAACAAATAGCTAAGAATTATGAAACCCTATAAGGGTGGGGGGATTATTTTGTTTAATAGTGTTGATTACATTAATAATCTTACAATGATTTTTGCTGACAATGAGAAATATCAGGTTGCATCTAGAAACAAAGTCATGTTAGCACATAGAAAAATCCAACTATTTTTAGAAGATTCGCTGTTACAAAGAGCCATTTCTGAGGATTTATTTAATTTCCTGACTTCTGAAAATCCACTTATCCCAACAGCTTTTGGCATCCTAAAAGTACATAAGTGCATAGATGATCCCCCCATTTAGGGTCATTATTTCAGCATGAAACAGTTCCACATATACCCTTTGTAGATTTGTAGATAGAATTCTTCAGGACACGATTGGTTCAGTGGACTATTTGCTAAAGGACTCTTGGGACTTTTTGTCTAAATTCAATGAGTCTTGGTACAATGGTAGCATTATTTTTTTACTGTTGATATAGTAGACTTATTCACTTCCATCCCCCAAAAGGAGGGTTTGGATTTATTTTATGAAGCAGTTAGAGAACTCACCACATTTTCTGATGCTATGTTGAAATTTTTGATGGCTGTTATGGACCACATTCTGTCTAATAACTATTTTATATTTGAGGGTGAATATTATAGGCAAACACAAGGGGTAGCAATGGTGCCCCCATTTACGCCAATTTGGTTTTATATGCATGGGAAAATAAATACATCTTTACAAGTGCTTTTAAACCTTTATGGTGTACCTATTATCACCTTTTAGATGACGTGTTTATTTTATGGAATGATTCAAATGTGGATCTTGATGGGTTTTTGGACCACATCAATCAGCTATGTGTATTTATTAAATTTACAGCCAAACATTCTAGTGAGAAAATAGAGTATTTGGATGTGATTATTTCTAAGGACATATCCAACAAAAAATTTGGCTCCAGAATATTTCGGAAAGACACCTTCTCCAACAGCTACCTTGATTTTCAGAGTAGTCACCCCTTTCATATGAAGAGAAACATCTATAAGGGGCAGTTGATAAGGGCTGCAAGAATGTGTTTTACACATGACACCTTCTATAAGAAGTTTCTAACATAACAGAAATGTTTAGGGTAAGGGGATACCCAAAAGGACTTCTTGAAGAAGTAGAAAAAGGAATGATGGAAGAATGGGGTTCAAAATATAAACCCTTGTTGGGAAGTGGTGTGACCATTCAAAAAACGGGTAGTCAGCACATTTATAGGGTCAATTTTGACACTAGTATGGTAATCCCTTATGGTTCAGGTGAACGTGCATTGAGGGACATTATAAAGAAGAATTGGAATATATTCAAAGGAAACTTTGACATTTTTCATATACTTGGTGAGACACCAAGCTTTATATACTAAGCTGGGAGGAACTTTAAATATTTGACAGCGCACACTTTTCTTAACAAGACTATGTTTATCAAAGGAACTACTAAATGTGGTAGTTGCAATCAATGCCCCTACATTTTAGATAGTGATGTGGCCCTGATAGTTGGGCATGGTAGGGACATTCCTCTACACAAGGGTAATTGTAACACGAGAGGTGTTATATATATTTCAGTTTGCCAAACATGTTCATATTATTATATTGGCAAAACGGAAAGGAATTTTAAGACCAGAATATATGAATACCTTTATGCCATTAATAAGGGGAATGTAAATAATGCATTGTATAGGCACACACTAGCATGTGAGGGAGATGCAAGATTTAAGTTTGGCATTTTAGAAGTTGTCCCACATAGTTTTAGAGGTGGTTGGTGAGAGCTTCAGGTTGATCTTAGAGAGTTTTATTGGATTATTAGATTAAATGCCACTGTTGAACCAGGGTTAAACGACCACATTTCCCTGGCTCCTTTTCCAAGAAAAAGAACTTTAAACATCTGAATTTTTATTGTAGTTTGTATATTATTTTTAATAATGTAAAATTTAACATTTTCTAAAAATTTTTGCTTGTATATTTAAAGTACAAAGGTTTTTAGTGTTTCAGTGTTTATGTCTTTAAAATTGTGGGAGAATAATTGCTTAATTGATTGTTTCATTGCATATAAAGGGTGTTGACTTGGAGCAATGTAATTTCTTCTGTTTCTTGTTCTGAGGAAGTGCCCGAGGTGTATACTGGGGAAGAAAGTGCTTAACAATAAAGAGACTGGAGTAACATACTCTTTGTGAGCATTTTGTTTCATTAGTTGGGCTTATGGTACAGCTACTTGCTCATTTTGGCACCTTTGAAGTTTTATTAGTCATTTTTTGGTGCCTTATCAAACGGATTTGTTGTTGTTATTGTATATATTTTTTATTAAGTGCGTTCCTCTCCCTTTGGAAATTCCCTGTTATTTGTGTTCAG
>NC_056740.1:260103554-260188554 GCF_019279795.1 Protopterus annectens | reverse complement strand
TATTACAAGTCTGTAAGTGAACAGTGCAAAGCACTTTGAAATAAAGTGAGCTTAGTATACTCAAATTCAGCTCTATATTCTGTTCAGTATTCTCATCAAAGAACCAATGTTTGCCCTTTATTAGTGGTATTTAATTAAGATTTTTCCTACATTGTTATGAGAAAAATGTCATTTTGTAATAGTGTCATTTTATTGAAGATCTGCTTTGTAAAACTGGCATAGATAAAAGATTAAGATATTCTAGAACATGGTAGCTTTACTTCAATTATTGAAAGTTTACCTTTGTTAGTTCTGGCAGTTTGAGTAATGAATTAATACTATGAGGTGTTGATGAGATGCTTCCTGTAGCCCAAGGTTTGATTCCATCATTCTCCACTTGTTTAGGGTGGAACTCTGTAAAAGTCACTTAACCAGACATTAGTCATGGGTTGCCCCTGAAAAGGGGCACTTGTGTCCTGTGTGCTTTCTTGGATAACAAATAAAAAAGTGCCTGGAGTTACATCTGCGATTGATAACCTGTAGTAGGATATGAGCTCACTTTAACAGGCTACATATCCTGAGATGGGGAAAGACTTGAATTTATTATGATGGCAAATATAAACCCTTCAGCAAAGATGAGAGGTGGCAGTGAAAGCAAATCATATGCAGAGATGTATTACTAGGAGTGAAATCCTTTAAAAGAAAGGTAATAATAGAATTTATCAAGCACTGATAAAGAGAGACACAGGGTATCACATGTAGTTCCTGAGGCTTTACATACAAAGGGAAGCCATGATGCAGACAACTGAACAGAGGAAAGCTATTGGGATGGTTAGGAGAACTGAACAGCATTCTACTTGAAGAGAGACCAGGGGAATTTGATTTCTTTACAGTGGAAAAGAGAAAAGACAGGCAGATATGATATATAAAAAAAGGCCATGAATAGAATGTCAGAAGGAACCGCTGTGGAATAAAAGGATATATGAAGAAGGAGGCAGAGGAGGAGGAGGAGGCATGATCAGCAGATCAAAGGGTCATAGTTTAATCTAAATATGAAAAATGACTTTTCCACTGAGAGGGTGCAGGAAAAGTAAATTCTGTTACTTGAATGAGTAGTGGGGATCAAGGCAGAGAAGACCAGTAAAGCATTACTTTAAACAACTTTGCCACTATATTAATGGCCAAATTTATACTTAAGCAGAAACCAATATAATACAATTCGCTAGAAATGGAAGTAAATATAACTTTATTGAATACAACAGCAACAACTAGCACCTTAACTTACCCTTCAAGGTTGTAAAACTCAAATACAATGAATTTAAATTTAAATATATAAATCAGTTAAGAAACAACCAATAACAAAACTCCATTAACTAAATTAAATTAGCTGACTTAAGGTGGCAATAAATTATCCTATTCATTATTAAAATGTACACATTTAAAATGTATGCGTATACTAGTAGTATTTATTCAATATTTATACATATTTAAATATTAAACATTTAAATAAAACATCAACTTTTCATAATAAGTACTTCATTAATAGTTCATTATTCAAGCCAGCTGGTTGATGGGTGCCATAGGAGAAAATAAGCCATGCCTCCCTCCTTGACAATATATCAATACCTCAAGATATAAGTCAGAATTCAGACATACAAACAAAATATTTCAAAAAAGAAGGATCTCCATTATAATATTTACAAAACTACATGACCACAGGACAAGTTAGATTACCATTTCTAATATCTTTAACATGCCCCTGTATGCATTTCCTCACTCGCCTGACTGATTGCTGTATATAATATATATCACTCGGACATCGCAAACCATATACCACTGCTGTTTGATAGCAATTCTTATTCGCACGAGTATAAAAACGATGGCCATTAATATAGAACTCTGGTGTTATATCTGTATAACAGCAGTGTGCAACCCTTACATTTATTTTAAATCCCCTCATTCTGTGTAAAAACAGTATGCACTACTAAATCAGAGATACTCAAAGAATGTCTATATGAAGTCTGCAGCCTTAAATTAAAAAAGTCTGTATCTGAATTAATAATACTTCAATGTTATCATAAAATACATATACCCCCATCAATAAAAGGACCACACATGATCACAAATATATGTATATAAATATATATATATATATATATATATATATATATATATATATATATATATATGGATCTACTTCAGTAGATCGAACTTTTACTAGTTCAAACCACATATGGCCGAGACCATATGTTCAAACTCATAAAGTTTGAACACTGAATGAAAACCACATAAAACCAAAAAACACAAAACTAAACATCTATAACAGGGAGGGCTATGCACTTCTGCACATCCCACGTGGGGGGCTTCACCCCCCACACCACCCTTACTTAAATATATCAACTCCGAGATCACACTACATTGCGGAAATGGGAAATCTTCCCTTTCTGCTCTGTACGGAGATCTTCATTCAGTCAGATCAGACTTTTACAAGTTCGAACATATGGTCTTGGCCATATGTGGATCGAACTTATAAACGTTTGATCTATTGAAGGACTCTTATATATATATATATATATATATATATATATATACATATATATATATATATATATATATATATATATATATATATATATATAAAATATATATATATATATATATATATATATATATGTATGATCATTTCAATTCCGCCCATGATTTTTCTAAATGCTGAAAGATTTTTTTTTTATCTTCCTGTAAACAGCTATAACATTCTTTCACCTTATTTAGGGAACAAAATAACTGTAAGTCATTATGTCCAAGCCTCTGACTCTCAAGAACTCCCCATATGGAAGGGAATGTACTTTCATATGGGGAGTTCTTGAGTGTTCCATGAACTCTAACTGCAAAGTGGCCTGAGGAGAGGCACTTAAATGTATCAGTTAGAGCACCAGAAGCTACAGGGCTTTCTTGCTGCTGAAGTGCAGAACTTCTGCAGACTTCATGGAACTGTTGGCCAACTAGCCATCTTTCAAGTTTAGATCAATAAGTCCATTGCTTGGGAAAAAATTCACAATTTTATTTTTCTGAGAAAAACTTTTTTTTCTGTAAATTTATTATTTCTGTGCTTGGAAAATTATTTTTCAACTGTCATTACTTGTGTGAGAGTTTTGTTATGTGAATGCCTATATGAAAAAAAAACTGTAAAATCTTTTTTATTAGTTTTTTTTTTTTTTTTACATATTTATGTAGAATTAGAGTGTTAGAGGCCGGACATTGCCCTTTTGGGGGAATGTCATTTGTGCTTTATCTCAAAATCTTTACTTTGTTGTCAGGTTAATCCACTCCCTCAGGCTCCACTATCCATCTTTTGGGTCCATATCACTTAATCGAATCCTAGATCATCAAGCCCCTATTCGTTGAACACCTTTTAGTCAAAGTCACAAATAAGCAAACAGACTTTTAATCAAAGTTTTTCCTAGGGGAAATCAGTGGTTGGCCACCATCTGGAATTTGCCCTTTTCCCCATTGTAGTGCAATCTTGGACTGGGTATATTTAGTTAGGGGGGTGTGTGGGGGGCAAGGTCCCCCACCTGGGTAGCTTTTAAGTTTTATGATTTTTTTTTCACAGTCACTAGGGTGACCTACCATTGGTTTGCCCTAGGAAAAACTTTGAATAAAAGTCTGTTCATTTATGTTTGACTAAAAGGTGTTTGACGAATAGGGGTTCGATGATCTGGGATTCGATTAAGTGATATAGTTCCCCATCTTTTAGGCTTCTTTTTCTGCTAAACCATAATCTTTATTCTACCTTTGCCATTTTAGAACCCATTATAGCCTGTCTGCTCTCTCTCTGTCTTTGAAAGACTCCTCAGAATGAGTAATAGTAGATTTTTTTTTATTTCTTACTTGCCAGAAAAGTCTGCTGTACTGTTATTAGTTTAGTATATGCTCTGTTAACATGTAACTAGTAGTATAAAAGGAGGATTTCCTCCTAAGAATATTTAACTTTGCCATATATAAACTTTGTGCTTCACCTCTTCCATAATACCCACCCTTTTTTCCTAGATCTTTCTACAGGATGGTTTTCCTGTCTTTTTATTTTACTTTTACATTCTTATGTCCTACCTTTTTGTTCTGTTTCCTAACTTTATTCTGGTTAAGAATACACTTTTCTCTTCCTATTTCTATCCAGTTATGTGATATGCACTTTAATCTAGACCACTTTGTTCTTCTTGTTTCCCCACAGAATATTAAATAACATAGTGGCATTTGGGAATTTCTGAATCCTGCTTGGTCTGAGTCAAGGATTAATAAGGAAAAATCTGCATGTGGGTCAATCCACAGTACAATTTCAGTGCATTGACACTATTAATTAATAGAATCCATGTTACAGCAGCCAAATGTCCACTTTTGCAGCCAACTGTGATGGCCCTGCAATGCTGAATGGGGATTTTTCTTTTTTTTTTTGAATAAACTGAAAAAGTAAACTTACTAGAAGCAATATGATTTTTATAGCCACTTTGAAGATCCGTGTTTTTGGGTAAGACAAAGTCCCCACTGCTCATGCAGGGATCTACAATCTCTTTAAATGCCTGCTTAACATAATGAACTCAACGTACCTTTGAATAAAGGGACTTAACCTCCTCAAAATGATAATTTATAAGGCATTCTAATCTGTCAGTCTGCTAACCTCTTGAAAAAGATTGCATTCAGCAAATATGTCTAATCAGCAGTGCTTTCTCTGGTGAACCTGTGGAGAAGGCAGGAATGGCAGCCTATATTACGATCCAGTGCTGTCGCCCCCTATCCTCCATACAAATTATTACAGTTCCTGGTCATGAATTATTGCAATATAAATCAGATTAGCACAACATCAAAATGAAATTACACAAATGAATAAAGATGACTTGTTCAAATAAAATACATTAAGCATTACAAGGTGCTAATCGAATCCACCAAAAGTAATGCACACAACATTTACTGTACCATAAATCAAAATCCACCATTCTGTTCTCTTCTTAGTTGAAATTAAAATATATTTCAAATACATGAAAACATACACTATTTCTAAATCAAGGTCTCACACATGCACACACACACACACACACACACACACACACACACACACACACACACACACACACACACACACACACACCATGTGGCATAACCCAAAGACCAAAAATTATCTAGTTTATCTACACATAAAGCAGAGTTCAGGCTGGCTGGCAGACTCCTTGGTTGTTTTGCAGTGTGCATAAATACATTTCATTTTAGACAATAATCACTCTACATATCTAAACTCTAATAAAAAGGAAACATTAGAAAACACAGTCCACGCTTCTAGTGCAGCTACCGACATGTCATAGAAAATAACAAAAGCAACATCCAGGAATAATTGCTTAGAGCTATAAAATAACCCACTTCCTTCTAGAGCAGTTGTGCCCACAAATAAAGCTTTCATTTCAGTAAATGCTGCTTTGCCTTTGTATGCATCTAATTTTGCTGACACCAATGAGGCACCCGCATAAAGATCAATGTGATGTATGGCATATTTGTTAATTTTTATATATATAGGCATGAAAAAGTGAAAATTTATTTGTTAAGATCTCTTTAGACTTCTTTATTGTTTCATTTATTGCACCACTTTCCCCTTGTGCATTCCACACTGTGACATTTAGATAATTGCACTATACTGTTAGTTGTAATTATGTCCAACGAAATGAACAGTGAAAGAGACTGCGGAGCTCTAGGCTGTATTGCTATGGAGAGGTTTCCACATTGTGGAAATGTCAGGTTTTATTATTCTTGAACATTTCTAATAACCACTCTGTTGCTTGAATATGAAGGACAGGTCTAAGAAATGTAGCATGTTCTGCATAGACAGGTCATGGTAATGAAACAGGACAGAGATATAAAGCCAGCTTGCTGGGAACATGAGAAGTTATTAATGTGCTTTGCTGAATAATTACTGGAACTTTTAAGCAACCCACTTAAAGAATTGGTTCTCTAGATTTTAGAAAGACCAGGAACAGAGTTAGAGGTTTAGAAGTGGGAAGGTCAATGCACTGTACTGTGAGTACTGAGATTTAGGAAACTGAACTGTGATTCCAGGAAATAACAGAAAATTCTGATAGTGTTATACCTTTGAAACATTTGTGTGAAGAGTGTCCCTTCATATACTCCTTTACATAAGGCCTTACCTCTCAACTGTCCAGATTTTCTGTAGAATGCCCTGATTTTTCCCCTCATATTCTGGTCTGTTTCTCATAGAATATGTGGTTTTCTGGCAAACCACTGAGGATTGAAATCACTAAATAATGACATGAATTTGAGATTCCAAAATCATATCCTTCAAAAAATATATTATAAATAAAATACACATTAATGCAAAAGCTGTTATTCTAGTAATTTCTAAGTTTATAAAAGTAATATTTAAAATGTGTCCCCGATTTTGTCCTTTGCCACCCCACCCCCATTATTTTTGGCCTTGCCCAGATTTCTTGGGCTAGTATTATATGTGTCACTTTTTCTAACTCTATGATCATTGTACCTTAGAAAATGGGAGCTTGATACTACATGATACGACAGTGTCATAGTTATTACATATTCTACCTAACTGCATTGACATCTTTGCTGTTCATAGGAGTCACTTATCTACTTCATACTTTCATCTGTCACAGAGTAATATTTTCTGTACGTGGTTGAACAGTCATTTGTTCTGTGGCCATTTAACCAAGAGAAGTAACTTATTTTACTACCGTAGAAGAATTTTTGCTGTTTAGTGTTTTGATAAAATGGCCACTCATAATTCATATTTTGAGTTCAATGCTTAGAACAGTAATACTGTTAGCCATAATTGAATCTGTTTTAATTTTTAATAATTGCTAAGATATTTCTGATATAGTTTGCATTATTAACATGCAACTAATGCATATATTTACTGTTTCTATATTCTGAGCAAATGACTGCCATACAGATTAATGCATAAAGTGTGGAGGTACCTGCAGTTATAAGGAGTATCACTTTCAGTTGTCAGACTAATCAAGAAGATCTGTGGTATGGACAATGGATGGCTGCCTAATTTGCTGTATAAAAGCTTTCACACAGTGTGTTATTATTAAGGACAGAAATATCACCATTAGGTTCTGCATTTCATGCATCCCATACTAAAAGAATAACTAGTTCCATTGTAATCAGCAGTGCTGTCACAGTTCTGCATGGACATATGACATTTTGGGATTAGTTCAATTAGCCATAATCACATTGGACAGTTAGATTTTTTTTTCTGGCCATTTGAATGTATTGTAATTATTTCCATAGAGTTGTTGCAGAGGAACTTTTTCTTATCCTAGAGGTACAGTAACTGCAGAGTTAATTAGAGACAGATTAGGGGTGCATGGGATACACCATGTTGGATGTGTGTATTTGGGGGTAACTGCGGTGGTGGTGCTGCGGTAGCGTTGTTGCCTCACAGTTAGATGTTGCCTGTTCGATTCTCAGTTAGAGCGTCTTCTGTGTAGCGACATGCGTGAATGGGCGTTCATTCGTTGAAGGTTGTGCGTTAGGCCTGGCAAGCTAGTACGTAAAAATCTACTGCCAATCATGGACCCGAGTTCCATTGTGGCGACCCCTAACCGGGAAAAGCCGAAAGACACAACAAAAAAAAAAAAGACTGAAAGCAGTGAAACTGCCCAGGAGATAAAATATTTGCATTTCTGTCACAATGTTGTCATACAGTGTAATTCTGTCTAGCAATCATTTTTTTTTTTAAATACTTTTATTAGAAGTGCTGTTGAAAATACAATCAACATTTAAAGAATGAACCATTTTAAATTATGTGAAAAAAATGATCATATACAAAATTAAACAAATTTTAACTATATAAAAAATTGTTCACCATAAATCTTAAATAACTAAAATAGTTCTTATATATATAATATTTACTGTAATATTAAATTATTTTTGTAACAATTCATAAACTTTGTTCCAACTACTATAAGTAAAAGTATTCCTAGAACATCTAAACTTGATGGTCAGTTTTTCCAAACAACAAACCATTTAAGTAGACTTTTGAATTCTTGTAATGATAGAGAGGATTGTGATTTCCGGGAAAAGCATTTTTATGTTGTAGGATTGTGTTAGTGAAAGAGAGTAAGGCAGTGGTGGTGCTATGGTTTGGTCGGAAACCATGTTGGGTGTTGGAGAGGAGGTTGTTAGCAAGGAGGTGATCTGAGACCTGAGAATTAATCCATCTCTCTAGTATTTTGGAGAGTGGAGAGAGAATAGCTATGGGGTGGTAATTGGTTAGCTCTGTAGAGGGGAATTATGTGTGATACTTTCCATAGTGTGGGATCCGCGGTGGTGGTGCTGCGGTAGCGTTGTTGCCTCACAGTAAGACACTGTCTGGTTCAATTCTCAGCTAGAGCGTCTTCTCCGTGGCGACATGCGTGAATGGGCATACCTTTGTTGAAGGTTGTGCATCAGGGCTGGTAACTCGGCATGTAAAAATCAACTACCAATCATTAGCGGACTGGAGTTCTGCTGTGGCGACCCCTAACCAGGAAAAGCCGAAAGACACAACAACTTTCCATAGCATGGGAACGTAACTTTCTGACAGAGATCTGTTATACAAGATGGCTACTGGGTAGGCTAAAGCGTCAGCTGCGATTTGTAGGTATTCACTTGGGAGGTTGTCTGCTGTTAATTTGGTGGGTTTAAGTTTAGTTAACAGTTTTTTTATTTTGGAGGTAGGAACAGGAGAGAACAAGAAGCTAGTTGGGAGATTGCTAGTCGAAGCTGAAGGTGTGGGTTTGGGGGGGATTGTGTTGTCTAGCTAGTGATAGTACAGTTTGTGTGAAATGTGTGTTGAGACAGGTAGCAATATTTTCAGAGGAGTGGATGATGTTAGGAGTAGGGGTACTTACTTTACCTGGATGGAGGATGGAGTTTATTGAGGACCAGAATTGTTTGGGATTATGTTGGGAGGAGGTAAAGGCAGACTGGTAGTATTGGATTTTGTCCAGTTTTATTAGCTTTTTGACTCTATTGCATAGTTCTAGGAATTTCTGTCTAATAGAGGGGGTTTTGGTTTTGTTCCAGTGCTCCCAGGCTTTATCCCTGCTTTTCATTTCAGACTTAGTGTTTTTTTGTAGCCATGGGAATGGTTGGGCTCTGGTTTGGGAAAATCTTATGGGGGTGTGGTGATTAAGGATGCTCAGGAAGGTATTATTAAAGTAGTCAACTGCATCATCTAGACTGAGGTTCTTTAGAGGTTGCCAGTTACATTCTTTAAGGGATGAGCTGAATGTGAGAGCATTAAAGTTTCGTTTTTTGCGTATTTGATGGTAGATGACAGGTTTTACTTGGTATAGTTGTTTTCTGAGTAGGAATGTTGGGGAGTGATCACTGATGCTGTCCAATAGGTAGCCTGCTATATATGACTGAGGGCTCTTACTGACTAGTATCCAATCCAGGGTAGCGTGCTTGTTGAAGCTTTTATTTATCCTAGTAGGTGACTGGACTAGTTGGGTGAAGCCATGAAGGGTTACATGTGGGTTGGGTGGTTGCTAGAACAGGATTGCCAGACAGTGTTGAAGTCATCTAAAATTATAGTTTCTTGGGGGAGATGGTGGGTAGTCCAGCTGCGGAGGTTTTCTAGTGGAGGGATGTTTTGGCCAGGTGGGAAAAAGCATCCTATTATGTTGATGGTTTTAGTAGGAGCTCATTGTCAGTGAGCCATTTTTCTACAGATTGAAGAGAGTCTTGAGGAATGGATAGAAGGTTGGGAAGATTATTGGCGCAAGATATGATGGTAGAGTCATCGGCATATTGGATTAGAGAAGAGTGAAGGCAGGTTGTGTAGAGGTTATTTGTGAAGATGTTAAATAGAAGGGGCCCAAGTATAGAGCCTTGGGTATCCCTGTATGTACAGGAAGGAATGGAGAGTATGCAGATAGCCATCTGACAGACTGATATCTAACAGAGAGATAGCCACAGAATCAGAGAATGGTAGTTTGAGAGATAGATTAAGGTCATTAGTTTTGATATATATCAAATAGTATATCATATATAAAGAGAGGTTGCATGAACAAGACATAAATCTAAAAGAATGAGGATATCTATTACTAATGGCCTTTACCCACTATAGTTATTGTCATAGCCAAGATAAAAAAAAGTAATTTTCAGAGAGATTAACAATCATCATGCATAGTAGTCTCTCCTCTGACTTGGCCTTCTGATTTTTGATGTTTTTAGGCTTCACCTTTCAACCAGAGTAGATATATATATATATATATATATATATATATATATATATATATATAGGTCAATGTCAGTTGCTCGAGGTTTCAGAAACTCGAAATTCATATTGTCGAGATGATATGATCGAGTTTCTGAAAACTCGACTTTCAAAAAAAAAAAATCTACCTTTTTTCTACATTTTTCACCCCCCATGTGGGAGGCTGCACCCTCCACACCCCCTGCATATTATACATATCAACTTCAAGATCGCACTACAGTGAGGAAACAGGTAAATTCCAGATCCACACTGTACCACGATCTCCCTTCAAAAGCATCAAATTTTTGGAAACTCAATCATATTGTCTTGACAATATGAATTCTGAGTTTCTGAAAACCAGAACTTCTGACAGGGCCCTATATATATATATATATATATATATATATATATATATATATATATAGATATAGATATATATATATATATATATATATATATATATATATATATATATATATATATATATATATATATATATATATTTTTTTTTTTCCTCCTGCAAAACACTCATCTACTCAAAATTTACCACATTATTCTTTAGCTGCTAGAAGCCTCACAATCTTTTTTGTTGTCATGCTGTTCTGACGCAGATAATGGGCAGTCATGTTGTTGTCTTGGAAACAGGAATCTATTGTTCTGTGTCACCAACTTACTGATTTTTGAAAAGTTTTCAAAGTAATTGGTGAAACCAAACACTTGGGGTGCAAGATTTTTTATTTCTGCTACTGCTGTTAGTATATTTGAAGATGAAGTTCTATGGGGCTTTAAGGAGAGCCATGCCCTGCAAAAAAAAAAACAATTTATGTATAATTAAATAATATGTCTCATTGATGTATTCTTTTTCCTTTAGAATGAGTGCCTATGAAAAATTCATTAATTTATAACCATACATTAGGCGATGTATTAGAAGCAGTTGAAACTTTACCTTCACAGAATCGTTTAAATATGTTTTTGCTGTGACTTGCAGCTCTACTTTTTTCCACGTATCTACCTGTTTTGTGAATGTAGGCCTACAGTAAGCTAACAATGATATAATTTTCTAAATGTTGAAACATAAAGCACATTTTAGAAATTAACACAGATGATAAATGTACAAATTACACAAGGAAAAAGTTGTGATGGATTTACTTTTGTATCTTTAATTCAAGGAATACACATAATAATGCAAAACTCCAAGCATAAAATACTGCTTACCTTAACTGCAAATATTTGACCATCATCTTTTAAGGATACCGTAACAAAGACTAATTCAGAAAGTACACAGTCTATTTTATAAGTTAAATAAAGCAAACCCCTTAGAAAGTATGCTGTGTTAGTAATAAAGCATGTATTATATAAAATCATGCAGAATTTAGACAGGATTGCAATATCCAGTCAGTACATAATTCACCCTAATCCCTTCTCTTTCAGCATGGCATATTTCTTTCATAACTGCCTGTCTTTATTGATTACTCCATTTGAAATGACCTTTCTACTCTTTGCTTCTCTTGTGTTTCTAAAACCTCACCCTTCTCTGCCTTAATGGAAATAGTTTATCAGCTTATCCTGTGTTTATCTGTCATGCTTCATTAAGCCAGAGAACAGAGTACGTGTTTTGGAAAGGGCTGTGATAATAATATTATCAGTTTGCGACAACATCTTTTAATGCTGCTATTCTGACTTCAGGATGTACTGAATCTGTTACCTTCTGTAAAGAAAAGCAGACTATTAAAACAAATGAGCACGAGGATTAGTAAACGGAGACAAAAACATGCAAAGCAGAACGATATTTCAGTTTCAAGGACTTACTAGTCGAAACAACACACTCTACTTCAAGAAGTTTATGTGTAATGTAGTGCATTTATTTATAAATTAGTTAAGTGAACCAGTCATTATGCCATTTTCTTTTATGACCTGGGCCATAGTGCAGGGGTAAAAAGTGATATACAGACAATTTAAAGTAACCAAGCATGCTTCAGGAAAGTGGGAAGAAACAACAGAAGCCCAGAGAAAACCAGTGCAAACTTGTGCAAATATTGAAACTCCACAGAGATAGAAAGTCAAGTCAAGACCGAACTCCAAACCCTGGAACTATAAGGCTAAAACCATTCTCTGTTTGTTCTGGCAATTAAATTAATGTTTTTATTTAATTTAAAGCAGTATTCAGAATATTATGCTTGAGTATTCTCTAGATACCATGATGTTTACTATATAGTCGGAAGTCATTAATTTTACTTATAGGCAGACAGATTCCATTGCACTGAACTGCTGCAAAAGTGAGCTAAACTAAGCAGATCTAGGTGTTTGAGAGCTATATGCCTTGGTACGTGCAGTTGTTAATACTGACAGATAAGATACGAGTTTAAAAAATCAAATCATCAAATTGCAAAACAAAGTCTTGTCCTAGCCTCATTTTTCAGAGACTTAAAATGATATCAGTACAACATTTGTTAAGATTGACCCTAAGCTTATTGTCTGACCTTTGAGAAGAGAAGATGCAGTTAGTTCACTGCAAAGCATATGACTGGAGATAAGGTTTCAAGTGGTACAGAAACACAAAACTGTTGTTATTGCCAGTGACTTTGACCACGTAAACAAATCTAACTTAGCCTGGATTAAAGTGTTGGTAATTACTTTTGTGCACCTTTATTTAAGTTGCCAACAATGTAGGGGTATTGCTGAAAAAAATGACATCCCTGAATTCCATGGTTAAAAGCACAGAAATATATTTAAAATATGATTATTAGGAATTTGAGGAGAGAGAGAAGATTAGTGACGTCATGAATGCGTAAGATGGCAAAAACAGTCATTACAGAATTGCTTGAAATTCTGGACTCATATGATGCAGTAATCGGAATGAAGGATGGAATCCACGTCCAGTAATGAGAAAGAATTATAGAAGGATGTAAAAATATTAATAAGCTATCATATAGGTAGCATCAAGTTCAGAAAGATACAAATTCTCACACTAGTGTAGCTGTTTCACTTACAAGATCACAGGAATTGCAATGGTAGTATTGTAGCTTTTCTTGTACCATATGGACTGTGATTACACAAAACACACACCAGCTGCTATCATAAAGATAATCTAAAAATAATTTGCACTGCAACAAAGCAGAAGAACAAAACTACTCCTTCTGCAGTGCTTCTATTCTGTCGACAGACTAGTTATAAATCTGTTGCTTATTCTAGCTTGCAGCAAGGAGCTTTTATTTATTTATGTAATAATTTGTTAACTACGCAGGTGAACTGATATAGTGAACCTTTTTCTGCCGTTACCTGGGTCATTGCCAGAGCAAATATATATAAAATTAAGGTAACATATGTGCTAAATTAATACAGATTGATGCTGACTCCTAAGAAAGCAGAGAATATGTTATTGTTTTTTTTAATGAAACAAGAGCAGTTTGTAGTGCAATCTAAAATAACAGAGTTAATATAAAGGCTTGTACATAGAGTTTAAGATATTTATAATGCATGTATTTTTGATGATTCATTCTTAATCAGCTTGAGCTATTTTGCGTCATTATTATGAGAAAGACATTGTGTTTGGTTAAGCCTCTGTGGTAACGACATTGCATTACTAAGGGATTGCTCTGAATTGTTTAAAATGATCACATGTTGCTGGGTGGGCCAATTAAGTTGCACTGTGACCTTGTAGTTTATAATTTTTCTCACTCAATCTGGAGTGAGGGAAGCATTTTCCTTTATTGCATTATGGTTAAAGATTTTTTGGGGGATGTCAGGGTGAAATTAATTCCATCCATCTGGTGAGATGCTATGTAAGAGATCCCTGCCCAGATTCTCTGCTTGGATTATTTCATGATCTTGTTAGGGTGGTTACACTGGATTCTACTACAGGTGCTCTTGTCTGAAGCACTCAGAAACCAGTCTTGAAGGCAGGGACTCAAGCATTTTGTAGCTTGGGTAGGCTGCTGCTCATGCTTGAACTTGAATGTCAGGCTGGGCATACAGCTACCACACCTTACCCGAATATATTACTCAAATTCAAGTGAGGTAAGTGCAGCAGCTGTGGAGAGGTAGTGGAATGGGATTTAGGTTTATGGAGCAGGAGGGGAGGTCTAGGGTTAGGGAACGGGAGGGGAGTTTGGGGATTTTAGGGAATGAGAAGGGAGTGTTAGGTCTGGGGAGCAGGGAGTTTTACATTAAGGGAGCAGGATGGGAGTTTTAGGGTTAGGGAGTGGAAAGGGAGTTTAAGGTTTAGGAAATGGGAAATGAGATTTTAAGGTTAGGGAATGATTGAGGAATTTAGGGATAGGGAACAAAATAGGAGTTGTAGGTTTAGGGAGTGAGGACTGGGTTTAGGAACTGGGTGGGAGGATTAGGGTTTGAGTTAGGGGTTTTATAAGGTTATAGAGTATTATAGAGTTGGATTATGGTAGGGTTGTTATGAGCGTAGGTTAATGAGAGTTTGAACACTTGCATTTTTGAGCAAGAGACAGTGAATAAGTGTGCCATGAGCTCCTAGCATGTAAACACTTGTAGTAGACCCATTGCACTGTTTGAGAGTGAAGTTGGAAGTATCATTGAGTGATTCAATTTTTTGGCTAGTGGCTGGCTGTGATTTGAGTACAGTAGTTTATACATGTGAGATAGTAATCAGCAGGGAAGGTGGCTGGAAGTTAGTAGCATTACTTAGAGACATGCAGTGGTGCTATCATGGGTTGGGTAAGGGTATAAAGTAACATATTTGATTAAAAGGCTGTTTGATTGAATGACCTCAGCTGCAATAGCAACATTCAACCTGCTGAGAAAAAGAAAACAAAACAAACAAAAAAGCAAAACCCAAATATGTGCAAACAGCTTTTCCAAATAAACAAACTTATTTTCCCTGACCACTTGAAATTGCCTTTTCTAAGGGGTCTAGACAGAGCCCCCATACTTGGAGACTCTGTCCTGGCATCTTCTAATTAATATAATGAATACCAAGACTGATATTTCTAAGACTAAATAAGTAAATATATCACCAAACAGAAACCAAAGGAAAAGATAACGCTATACAAGTCTCACTGAACTATGCAGTGACACCTCCTCTGACACAGAAAGATAACGTTTTGACTATGGCCCAGGTAACCTATGCTTCATTAGTGTTTTAGGTCCCAGGCAAAGCTGGCATGGGAGCATGGGCATGTCCATTCTGGGTGGAGAACAGGGTAGAGCCAACCATGTGGTGCTACAATCCCTCAGAAGAGGGGAGGTGATGCAAATATATTTACTGGGAATGGATGGTAAGCTCCTCAAACTATCACCTGGTGGTAGACTTCATCACATGTGAGTGGAAGCATGCACTTACATGTGGAAGCCACTGTATGCTCCACAATATTGCAGATCACACATTCCCAGTGGTGGGCTAGGTCATACAAATGCTGTTATTTCTGGGATATTGGCATACGCATATATGACTCTGATGGCTGCCTGAATGACAGCCACTTACAGATTGCTATCACACTTATTCTGGATAAAATTGCCAGACAAATGAATAAATAAGTCATTTCTCATTGGAGGGAAGCTTGATTGTTGGCTTAGGCTGGCATGAGGCCAAAAACACATAGAAAAAAAAATGTAAGCAGTTGTACACAATTCACTGAATAACAGTTTTTCTACTCAGTCTGCAATGAAACAAAGAATATGAATATGCAGTGTAACACAATGTCATGCCCCTGTTTTCTTTTGGTATCTTTTGATACTACTAAGGCAGAGACGGGTGTACTCTGTTGGAGTATTGTTTTTTGACAATGTAGCTTGCTTGGAATATAGTTACTTTTTAGCATGCCTTAAGCCTTCTTGGAATTTGGACATGACATTGTTGATGTAATATATAAATGAGAAACTTAGGTCTTAGAGATGACAATAAACCATAGAAAATAAGGCATTTGCTGTGACCAGTGGGCTATTTAGCCCCTTATTGTTAAAGAAGACATTTGTGAAGTCTTTGTGTAGTACCAAGGATTATTGTTTTAATTTTATTGAAGTTAAAGATTTGGAATATCTTGGGATAGAAATGTATTTTTTTTATAAAATATTGCTGCTTATACATCATTACAACATAATTACAGAGAACAAGCCCGTAACCTAGATTGTATTAACAACTGAACAATAAAGGAAAACACTCAGCCTTGTCTGTGTGTTAAAAAAATCCCTTGTGTGTAACCTGTGTATTTAAAAAAATTACCATCATGGCAGTTTCCTGGCTGAAAGGAGAAACAACTACTCTTGGATTGAACAGGTACATAACTGTCCATAGAGACTCCAAGTTGGTCTAGAGGCAATGACAAATGCATAGAATGCAGTATGTTCTGTGTTCACTCCCCAGAAAAGGACCAGTGTTTTTATTTCCTGTTGATCTCTTAATACAATAGCAGATTACTGGTTTGTATTACATTTGGATGCAAGTAATAGAAAAAAAATACCATCACTGTGACTTCCTAGCTGAAAGGAATAACAACTGCCCCTGGGAGATACCAGGTGCCCAGTGGTCCAGAGTTTCCTGGTTGGTCCACTGACAATGACAACTACATGGAATGCAGGGGGTCCTGGGATAAATCTTCAGACAAGGGACAGTGTTTTCCTTTTCCATTCTGTTGTTAATTCAGTACTAGGTTACTTGTTTGTATTGCAGTTGGAAGTCTTTGTGCTTAAAAAAAATCACCAACACAGTGACTTCCTAGTTGAAAGAAGAAACAACTGTTCATGTGAAGACCATGTAGCTAACTCTCCACAGACTCCCTACTGATCACGTGGCAGTGACAACCAAATGGAATGTAGGCAGGTCTTGGGTTCAACTGCACACCCCACCTAAAATGGTCAGTGTTTTCTTTCCCTTTCAGATAAAATCACTTAACAGCAGAATAAACATGTTTTCTTCACTGAGTGGAGTATTCTTGTCTAACAGACAAACTTGTGATGTTTCATTTGTAATGCATGAATGTCTGCATTGAAAAACCTGAGACTGTGAACACTTCCAGTGAGGTACTTAGCTGTACAAGTAAGTATTTCTAGACATATTTTATTATATTAGATGAGCATTCATTTAAACAAGAGTATATAAAGCAGGTAAATTCATTGCATTCTTTGTCTGTTCAACTGTATACTAAATAGGAAGCTGTACCGCAGAAGCCCTGCCTATTTTGCAATGTTTTTGTCTGAGGGTGATTCCACAACTTTTTTTCAACCTTGAATTTTTAAAGCATTCTAAACTAAATTGTGTTGCTTAAAATGAGAGAGTTTGAGCTTAGAGAAAAAGATTCATATTAAAACTGCATAACTGCATAATAATGAGCCACTTTTCATAATAAATGTGCAAATTTCTTAAAGCAAGTATGGTGACAATCATTCTGCATTTTGAAAGATACAAACGTAAATTACCATAAAGCAGTACATCTCTATATGAAAGAGTATACAAAAAAATAAATAAATGTGTTTTACATGTCAATTAAGTGATATACACTTGTAGAATGTTATATATATATATATATATATATATATATATATATATATATATATATATATATATATATATATATATATATCTATATATGTATATATGGTTTAGTTCATAACATTGAAATTTCATAACATTGAATTTCATAACATTGAGACCATAACATCGAAACCCAAAACATTGAAAACTCAGGACATTGAAAATGTGCTTCATAATATTGAAAACTACAATGCATATCCCCCACACCCCCATAAATTAAATATACCAACTCCAAAATTGCACTAAAGTGGAAAAAAATTAATTTCCTAACCAAAATGAAATTTTTTCCACTGTAGTGCAATCTTGGAGTCGGTATATTTAATTTACGGGGGTGCAGGGGGCTTGCCCCCTGCAGAAACATAGAAAAAAATGTGTGTTAGTTAGGTGGCATTGTAAGTGGAGAGGATGTTATTTACATATGCATTGTAGTTTCATTGTTATGAAGCACACTTTCAATGTTCTGAGTTTTCAATGTTTTGGGATTTAAATGTTTTGGGATTTAAATGTTTTGGTCTCAATGTTATGAAATTCAGCATTATAAAATTTCAGTGTTATGAAGGGGACACACACACACACACACACACACACACACACATATATATATATATATATATATATATATATATATATATATGGGTTTGTATCACTTCACCTAAAGACCATTTCACTGAAACCCATTTTACTGAGACCAAATCACCTAAAGTTCATTTCACTAAAGTTCATTTCACCTAAAACTCATTTCACTGACAAGTAGTACTCTAAGGCAAGTCAAAGGTATATGTCCTTTTCCCCACTGTAGTGCGATCCTAGTGTTAGTATATATATATATATATATATATATATATATATATATATATATATATATATATATATATGTATATATATATATATATATATAGTTAGGGGGAGTGTGGTTTTATGTTGTCTGGTTTTTACATTATTAAAAAAAAAAAACTGCCACACCCCCCACCCCTATATATATAATACTAAACACCCAGCCTGCAGTACAGTGGGGACATGCCTTAGAGTACTAATTGTCAGTGAAATGAGTTTTAGGTGAAATGAACTTTAGGTGATTTGGTCTCAGTGAAATGGGTGTCAATGAAATGGTCTTTAGGTGAAGTGATACAAATCCATATTTTATATATATATATATATATATATATATATATATATATATATATATATATATATAGTCCTTGCCCTAAAGAATAAAACACAATCTATAAATTTGTGTTAAATTTAAGATGGCTAGTTAAAGAACAATATTTATTCCCAGGACCTATATTTTAAATCCTCACAGAAAATGGAAAATAATTCCATATTGAAGTCCAGAAAGATATACCCTGGAATTCATTAAAGGACCTAGTGTGAACAGTATGGCTCATGCTAAAAAGGCCCTGCTCCCATGATGAAGTAATTTATGATTCAGGGACATGTTAGCCATGACAAGGTAAGACCTCATCTTCAGCTAATTTGCATGTATCTGAATCACATTTACTACCATGATGTCAAGATCATTACTGATCTGCAAGTCACAGTAATAAACTGCTGTTAAGGTAGGCATTGACATTCTCCCCCACAGTCGCTCTCTCATATATATTCAAACACACACACACACACACACACACACACACACACACACACACACACACACACACACACACTGGCCACAGTCCTCCCACCTGTCCCACTGACTTTTTTTCCCTCCTGTGATTCTCCCAATGCCCATTCACCATAATAGTTTAAGTGCGATTATGGCACAGCTGTAATTGTGCTGGGAGCTAGTTGTCCACTTACCCCAACCATCATAATAGTTTGTGTGCCATTATCGCACATTGGTAGAATTCCTCATGGTTGTCCCCCCCAATCCCTATAGTACTGTACATGCTGTTATGGTTTTTAATGCTAGAGTAATCCCTGGTTTTTCATCTTTCTACTCACCCAGCAATCCCCAAACTGATTCCAGTGCCATTATGACACTTATGTTAAATGTATCCCTGGTGTCTAGTGTTTCCAAATTAAGGGTTGCTCCAGCAGGTAAAATGATCCAGAAAAATCAAATAATTGTGATAATCAAAGAATCGCAGTTAATAATTTATTAGAAAACTGCTGGCTTTCACATAACAACATTCTTCATCAGACAAGCTAACAGTTTTCTAACAAATTATTAACCGTAATCATTGAGCCGAAGTTTATTTTGCTTGGCTAGTGTTTCCCCATCATCCCCTGATCCCAGAACTGATGCTGGTGCTATTACAACACTTATATTAAAAGTTTCCCTATTGGCTAGTGTTCCACTCCACCCTCCCAATGCCCATACTGTAGCCAGTGCCATTAAGACGCTTCACTGATGAGTTATCCCTGGTGTCTAATGCCCTCCAAACCCTGATCCCCCCAGTGATGTTGATACGATTAAGGCACATGAGAATAATGCACCGCCAGTGTCTAGTGGCTCACCTCATGTCCCAATCCCCATACCACCACTGTGGTAGGCATTTGAACATTGGGTTTTGGCTGTATTTAATACTATATTGTGGAGGGGATGGCCATACTGATCTACATGGATGAGCAAGCTCTTGAATTGCCTGGTGTGTGGATACCTTCCTGTAGGTAGTTCCAAGGGGAGACAATACATGGCTAATTAGCATATACCTCTCCCCTGGACTGCCTCATTAGTATTCAGCACAGACACAGGGTCAGCCATATGTGGTGTTGCAAGTCTTTGTGATAGAGCACCATGCCTAATGGTTAAGGTGTTTGCCTTACAAACACAAGGTGCAGGGTTTGAGTCTCACAAGGGATAATTGGCTAGGCTTACAATGGCTCGCAAGGGCAGTTAGCTTAATACTAACCTATGAACCTATAAAGACAACCTATGCAGCACCATGTTAGGGTGGCTGCTGAATGCTAAAAAGGTGCCCTGACATCTACATGGAGTACGTGTTGTGGTACCTTTCTGAATCCCCCCGTAGTGTTGGGTAAAGTTTATATATCTTTATTATTGGATAGATAAAAAGCATATTTATTTAGATAAACACATTCACCCCTTGTATTAATGTTCCATTTTGACAATTTGTTTTGTTTTCGTTAGGATAAACAATATTCTATCCAAGTCTCTCTGCTTCTCTTGTTAGGCTTGGATGATGCTTATCCATATCTTCCTGATGATTGCTGGTATTTTTAGATGTAAGAAAGGAAAGAGCATTTTCTAAAGATTCAAAATACTTGCCTTCTTTGAAAGAAAGATTCTTAATCTTGTTGGAAATGGCACTTAATACCACATTTTGGAGACTGGCAGTGATGATGCCTTGCTTTTTCCCTTATTTTATGTGAATAGTCATCATCAAATCTCATTACTGAACTACCAGTTTTCAGAGGAGATTATTCAAAACAATTCTAATAGCAAATTCCTTGTCCAGCCTTGGAGTTTTTTAAGAGCTCTATAAGCTTTTTCTATACCATATGACAGGCCCTCCTGAAGGATTAACACTTTTGGAATCCAGATGGTGAGGAAACTAACCCCTTTTTGTTCTTCAGTTATCTGACTCACACCAAAAATTCTTACATTATTTCTTAATTCCTGTTTTACTAGGCAATCTACCCTATCCAGAAGCCAGTTATTTTGGTTTAGCAAGAAAATCAGTGTGTTTTTCTTTCTCACACAAATTTCCCTTAGTTTCTTTTAAAGCTGTTTCCTTGCTGACTATTTGAGCATTGCGTTGCTGGATCATAATTTTTAGAAGTTTAAACTGTTTGATGCTCTTCTCTTGTACTTTTCTATCAGTATTATCAGTGTTTAAAGGTAATTCTTGTATGGATGACAATATTTAAAGGAACATTTTCTTTGTAGAGATGGTCTCTTACCCAGTAGTTTTGGAAACAGACATCCTTCAAGTGGTTTGTTGATATATCTTCTGAAAGGATTTTTAATGAATTATTAATGTTTGATGAATGCAATTTGATTCTCAGACAAAATACACTTTTCCTTCACTTCTAGCACTTACTGGATCAAATTTGATAATACAATCCTGTCAAAAACTGTTTAATAATACAGAGCAACTAAAATCCATGGTCTACAAAACACCACCTTGGTCATACACAATGTCCCTGCCATGTTGAGAATGGATGTGCACAAAAGTATAACTAAGGATACTTCAAATATTGCAAAGTATATAAATTTTTAACCTATATTTATTTTTGGGGAGATTTAGATTGAGAATTCACATCTAAGAACAGTCATTCAGGACTTCCTCCATCATCTCCATAATATATATATTTTATTATAGGGTAAACTATTAGAATTAGTAATATTAGAAAGGTAGTGGAAGCTAGGTTAAGAAGGGAGGTGATGATTAGTGATCAGCAGTATGGTTTTATGCCAGGAAAGAGCACTACAGATCCAATGTTTGCTCTGGGAGTGTCGATGGAGAAGTACAGAGAAGGTCAGAACGAGTTGCATTGTGTCTTTGTGGACTTAGAGAAAGCATATGACAGGGTGCCTAGAGAGGAGTTGTGGTATTGTATGAGGAAGTCGGGAGTGGCAGAGAAGTATGTAAGTGTGGTACAGGATATGTACAAGGGTAGTGTGACAGCGGTGAGATCAGCAGTGGGAGTGAGAGATGCGCTTAAGGTGGAAGTGGGATTACATCAAGGATCAGCTCTGAGCCCTTTCTTATTTGCAGTGGTGATGGACAGGTTGACAGACAAGATCAGACAGGAGTCCCCATAGACTATGATGTTTACAGATGACATTGTGATATGTAGTGAGAGTAGGGAACAGGTTGAGGAGACCCTGGAGAGGTGGAGATATGCTCTAGAGAGGAGAAGAATGAAGGTCAGCAGGACTAAGACAGAATATATGTGTGTGAATGAGAGGGAGGTTAGACGAATGGTGAGGATGCAGGGAGTAGAGTTGGTGAAGGTGGATGAGTGTAAATACTTGGGATCAACAGTTCAGAGTAATGGTGAGTGTGGAAGAGAGGTGAAGAAGAGAGTACAGGCAGGGTCGAGTGGGTGGAAAAGAGTGTCAGAAGTGATTTGTGACAGACGAGTACCAGTAAGAGTGAAAGGGAAGGTCTACAAGAGGGTAGTGAGACCAGCTATGTTATATGGGTTGGAGACAGTGGCATTGACAAAAGGCAGGAGTCAGAGCTGGATGTGGCAGAGTTAAAGATGTTAAGATTTGCACTGGGTGTGACAAGGGTAGACAGAATTTAGGAATAAGTATATTAGAGGGTCAGCCCAGGTTGGACGCTTTAGAGACAAAGCCAGAAAGGAGAGATTGCATTGGTTTGGACATATGCTGAGGGGGGATGTTAGGTATATTGTGAAAAGGATGATAAAGATGAAGCTGCCAGGAAGGAGGAAGGCCTAAGATAAGGTTTATGGATGTGGTGAGAGAGGACATGCAGGTGGTTGGTGTGACAGAGCAAGATGCAGAGGACAGGAAGAAATGGAAACAGATGATTCGCTGCGGCAACACCTAATAGAAACAGCTGAAAGAAAAAGAAAAAGAAGAAGAAAGGTATGTTTTCCAGAAACATTCTTGTGGAGTACGAAGAGGGTATTAGATTTGGCACAACTATATTCCGAAAGGTTGTACATTTTGGTGTACAAGCTGGTATGCCATTCCAAATGTCCTGCCTACACCTTTTACTGTACATATCTGTGGATTTCTAGGTTCCTAGGTTCATAGGTGTATATTAGGCTAACAACCACTAGGGCTCACATATTTGATTTATAGGGGAAAATTACCACAATATGGATAGGTATTAAGTCAAAATTATTTACATGGAATGTTTATGATTTAATGAATCCAGTAAAATGACATGAAATAATAGTGCTCCTACAGAAATCAGAAGCAGATATTTTCTGCTTGCACGAAACACATATGACAATTTAATTATAAGTCTGATGGCTTGCAAAAACTACAAGCATTGTTGGTGACTCCCTGTTGATGAGGAAAGTAGGCTCTTTTTTGTCTATGAGTTGCTAAAACTGATAGAGCTGCTTTTTGTTTCACCTGTTCCATTTTGTTTTCTGTTTTGTGAAATCTGCCCGGCCTGGTGTTTTTGATCTATCTGTGAGTTGCTAAAACTGATAGAGCTGCTTTTTGTTTCACCTGTTCCATTTTGTTTTCTGTTTTGTGAAATCTGCCCGGCCTGGTGTTTTTGTTATATGTGACAGATAGACACTTACATTACTCAGGCTGCCCATTGATGATTTTCTAGTTGCCCACCCTTACTGTAAATTGAGCTTCATAAGTTCCTCCCCTTCTATACTGCTGTTGATATCTTGAGTTATTTATTAGCCTTTCCTTGCAATTATTTTGAAAAAAGTGCATTTTGCCTCTCATTGTCTCTTCTACTGATTTACTTGCTGGGAATTCATTACTTAGCTAGCTATTGGAAAAGTAGTGGATTATTACACTCTCGCAAGCTCTTTTCTGTGTTTTCACACCAAGAGGATGGAGGAGTTTCTGGCAGTGGATGGTAGCTTAGTCTGTATATGTTGGGGGAAACACACAAGCGATTCCTGCATGTAGTTGTTTTATTGGCCAGAGGGCTTATCAATCAGCTTACCTTGTTTTTAGTGCCTTTATAAATTCTGAACAATTGAGTGGCTCTACAAAGTGAAATACTTTTATTAAATAATCACATTTTTATAAGCTGTTTAAAGTACACTGCTCTTATCTTGAATTACTTATCGCCTTTCCTTAAGTTTGTTTGTAGTAACATTTCTCTCAAGACACTCTTTTACTGTGCTTTTACATTAGGAGGACTGGGATTAATCATCTATTGTCAGTAGGTGTTTGCCTGGTCTATCTTGAGTTGAGAAGCATACAAAAGGGCTCTAGGTGTAGTAGTTTTATTGGCCAGTGGGCTTAGTAGTCAGTTTTCTGTATTTCCAATGCTGGTATAAATTTTATATATTTGCACAGAGCCACTCACTGCGCCAGTGCCCTGTACAAATGTAAACATCTAGAAGCACATTTTCCCTTTGGAACTGCCAATAAAGTGGCACCCTGTAAAGCAGTAAATATTGAACAAATACCTTGCACACTGACAAGCCTAGAGCAGCTAGTTGCACAGTAAGTGCAGTACTGTTAAATTTAGTATTGTATAGCCCAGCCTGCTTCCAACCCACTCCCCAAAAATGCACCCTTAATAGCTTTCTGTTAACTCCTGTATGCCACACCTTTGTTGCTTACTAATTAGGGGACTGGACAACATGGATGTGCAATTTCCTAATTTCTCTGCAGCCAGCCTGATGGATATGAGTTTCTTGAGACAATGTAACAATTGTCTCATGTTTACTGACAGCCACTTAATCCTTAAAGTAATGAATACAGTGTGAGAGAGGTGTACATTCATGATGTTATTGGAGGATAAATTCTCCTATAAGAGCACACATCAGGTTGGCAAAACTATGCACACAGCACTCCCCACACACAGCACGCAACACACACACAGACCAACATATGCTGAGGCACTTAAATGCAATCTTCCTAAACAAAAATGACAGGAGTCCCTATAGACTATGATGTTTGCAGATGACATTGTGATATGTAGCGAGAGTAGGGAACAGGTTGAGGAGACCCTGGAGAGGTGGAGATATGCTCTAGAGAGGAGAGGAATGAAGGTCAGCAGGACTAAGACAGAATATATGTGTGTGAATGAGAGGGAGGTTAGATGAATGGTGAGGATGCAGGGAGTAGAGTTGGTGAAGGTGGATGAGTGTAAATACTTGGGATCAACAGTTCAGAGTAATGGTGAGTGTGGAAGAGAGGTGAAGAAGAGAGTACAGGCAGGGTCGAGTGGGTGGAGAAGAGTGTCAGAAGTGATTTGTAACAGACGAGTACAAGTAAGAGTGAAAGGGAAGGTCTACAAGAGGGTAGTGAGACCAGCTATGTTATATGGGTTAGAGACAGTGGCATTGACAAAAAGGCAGGAGTCAGAGCTGGATGTGGCAGAGTTAAAGATGTTAAGATTTGCACTGGGTGTGACAAGGGTAGACAGAATTTAAGAATAAGTATATTAGAGGGTCAGCCCGGTTGGATGCTTTAGAGACAAAGCCAGAAAGGAGAGATTGCGTTGGTTTGGACATATGCTGAGGGGGGATGTTAGGTATATTGGGAAAAGGATGATAAGGATGAAGCTGCCAGGAAGGAGGAAGGCCTAAGATAAGGTTTATGGATGTGGTGAGGGAGGACATGCAGGTGGTTGGTGTGACAGAGCAAGATGCAGAGGACAGGAAGAAATGGAAACAGATGATCCGCTGCAGTGACCCCTAATAGAAACAGCTGAAAGAAAAAGAAGAAGAAAGGTATGTTTTCCAGAAACATTCTTGTGGAGTACGAAGAGGGTATTAGATTTGGCACAACTATATTCTGAAAGGTTGTACATTTTGGTGTACAAGCTGGTATGCCATTCCAAATGTCCTGCCTACACCTTTTACTGTACATATCTGTGGATTTCTAGGTTCCTAGGTTCATAGGTGTATATTAGGCTAACAACCACTAGGGCCCTTAAAAGCCTAGCTGTGCAACCCAAGTGTGGCTCACATATTTGATTTATAGGGGAAAATTACCACAATATGGATAGGTATTAAGTCAAAATTATTTACATGGAATGTTTATGGCTTAATGAATCCAGTAAAACGACATGGAATAATAGTGCTCCTACAGAAATCAGAAGCAGATATTTTCTGCTTGCAGGAAACACTATGACAATTTAATTATAAGTCTGAAGGCTTGCAAAAACTACAAGCATTGTTGGTGACTCCCTGTTGATGAGGAAAGTAGGCTCTTTTTTGTCTGTGAGTTGCTAAAACTGATAGAGCTGCTTTCTGTTTCACCTGTTACATTTTATTTTCTGTTTTGTGAAATCTGCCCAGCCTGGTGTTTTTGATCTATGTGGCAGATAGACACTTAAATTACGCAGGCTGCACATTTCACATGCTTTTTTCATTGGTTAAATTGTTTCTTGAGTGATACTTAAATACATAAAAGACTCAAGGCCTGCAAAAACTACAAGCACTGTTGGTGATTCCCTGCTGATCAGGAAAGGGATATCTTTTTTGTCTGTGAGTTGCTAAAACTGATAGAGCTGCTTTCTATTTTACCTGTTCCATTTTGTTTTCTGTTTTGAGAAATTTGCCCAGCCTGGTGTTTTTGATCTATGTGGCAGATAGGCACTTAAATTACGCAGGCTGCACATTTCACATGCTTTTTTCATTGGTTAAATTGTTTCTTGAGTGATACTTAAATACATAAAAGACTCAAGGCCTGCAAAAACTACAAGCACTGTTGGTGATTCCCTGCTGATCAGGAAAGGGATATCTTTTTTGTCTGTGAGTTGCTAAAACTGATAGAGCTGCTTTCTGTTTCACCTGTTCCATTTTGTTTTCTGTTTTGAGAAATCTGCCCAGCCTGGTGTTTTTGTTATATGTGACAGATAGACACTTACATTACTCAGGCTGCCCATTGGTGATTTTCTAGTTGCCCACCCTTACTGTAAATTAAGCTTCATAAGTTCCTCCCCTTCTATACTGCTGTTGATATCCCGAGTTATTTATTTGCCTTTCCTTGCAATTATTTTGAAAAAAGTGCATTTTGCCTCTCATTGTCTCTTCTACTGATTTACTTGCTGGGAATTCATTAATTAGCTAGCCGTTGGAAAAGTAGTGGATTATTACACTCTCGCAAGCTCTTTTCTGTGTTTTCACACCAAGAGGACTGAGGAGTTTCTGGCAGTGGATGGTAGCTTAGTCTGTATATGTTGATGAAACACACAAGCGATTCCTGCATGTAGTTGTTTTATTGGCCAGAGGGCTTATCAAGCAGCTTACCTTGTTTTTAGTGCCTTTATAAATTCTGAACAATTGAGTGGCTCTACAAAGTGAAATACTTTTATTAAATAATCACATTTTTATAAGCTGTTTAAAGTACACTGCTCTTATCTTGAATTACTTATCGCCTTTCCTTAAGTTTGTTTGTAGTAACATTTCTCTCAAGGCACTCTTTTACTGTGCTTTTACATTAGGAGGACTGGGATTAATCTTCTATTGTCAGTAGGTGTTTGCCTGGTCTATCTTGAGTTGAGAAGCACACAAAAGGGCTCTAGGTTTAGTAGTTTTATTGGCCAGTGGGCTTAGTAGTCAGTTTTTTGTATTTCCAATGCTGGTATAAATTTTACATATTTGCACAGAGCCACTCACTGTGCCAGTGCCCTGTACAAATGTAAACATCTAGAAGCACATTTTCCCTTTGGAACTGCCAATAAAGTGGCACCCTGTAAAGCAGTAAATATTGAACAAATACCTTGCACACTGACAAGCCTAGAGCAGCTAGTTGCAGAGTAAGTGCAGTACTGTTAAATTTAGTATTGTATAGCCCAGCCTGCTTCCAACCCACTCCCCAAAAATGCACCCTTAATAGCTTTCTGTTAACTCCTGTATGTCACACCTTTGTTGCTTACTAATTAGGGGACTGGACAACATAGATGTGCAATTTCCTAATTTCTCTGCAGCAGATGGATATGAGTTTCTTGAGACAATGTAACAATTGTCTCATGTTTACTGACAGCCACTTAATCCTTAAAGTAATGAATACAGTGTGAGAGAGGTGTACATTCATGATGTTATTGGAGGATAAATTATCCTTTAAGAGCACACATCAGGTTGTCAAAACTACGCACACAGCACTCCCACACACAGCACGCAACACACACAGACCAACATATGCTGAGGCACTTAAATGCAATCTTCCTAAACAAAAAAGACCTCCTAGAACACCCGTCAGCAAAGATTATCCTCAGCAAACCCAAAGACACTCAGCAAAAGCAACACCTAATAACATACATGCAGCCTCACTTAGTACAGCACCAAATAAAAGCCCATAAGGCAAGCAAGCACACTTCGCAGGACTCTAGTCACAGGGAACCCCTTTGTAAGGCATACTGATGCTCCTCTAAGCAGGCTGAACAAGGAGAAAATAATAGTTAGGTGCTTATCTGGAGACAGAATCCACAAGGTAGCAGCATGATTCCATCATAGTCCATGTAGGTGTAAATAACCTGAGATGTACCTCCCTAGACTGTATGAAGAGTGGCATTATAGATCTCTCTGACTATGTGCCTCAGGCTGGTATGAGACTAGAATTAAGCAGCATATTACTTTTACCAAGAATGATGCCACAATACCAACAAAAGATGATTGATTTTAACAATTGGCTGAGTTTCTGGTGTCATTCTAAGGGGGTCCAAAATTTTGTCAGCATGGGAAGATATGGTTAACAGACCATGGTGCTTTGCCAAAGATGGTCTGCACCTGTCCCCTCTATGCTTTTGAATACCGGCTAAAACATTATCTTTCCCCACAGAGCCTTTTTAAGTAATGTCAAATTGACAAACCTGCCAACATAGCAAAATCAACCCAACTGAACTTCAGGGTCTTACTGCTCAATGTCAGGAGCCTAAACAAAAAGCTAAACTCCATCCTCACCTTACAGAATATAGAAACCTGTGCAGTTACTAAGACATGGTTTAAAGGTGCAAAGAGTTCCCCAGCAGTACCTACCATACTTTTATACCAGTAGCTGTACAGACAGGGAGTAAAGGTGGAGGTGTCTTAATAACAAGCATGCCTCTAGGGTAGTCAAACAGGATGATGGGCTGGAGTTTCTCCATGTGTAGGTAACCATAGATTAAATCCCATGCCATATCCTGGCAAGCTATAGGTTACCCTCCATACGTAATTAAGTCTATTGAAGACACTCACCATCCAACGTAACACCTTGCTTATGAGGGACTTTAATTATTCTTCTATAGACTGGGAATCTTACACAGCCCCAAATCTGCAAGTGGAGAGATTCCTGCAGTTCATAAATATGAACACCCTTAATGATTTAGTGTATATGCCTACTAGAGGTTCTAACATGCAGGAACTCATACTCACAAATATTGAAGAATGCCACACCACCCCAAAGGTCACGTCCTTCCTGGTAAAGTCTGACCATAATGCTGTCTCCTTTGAAATCAAAATCAACTTGGTAACCCCAGTAAACCTAATAACAAAAACTATTCCAAAGCAAACTACTTTTTATTAAGTGATAGTTTGTCAAAATTCAGTGTTCCTCCAAATCCAGAAAACATAGCAGCCTATGCAGAATTGTTCACAGAAACTCTGTGCAACCATGTCAATGGCTGCATAGAGGCTACTGTACCTACCAAAAGTAAGCATAAAAGTAGCTCCAAAAACAAACCACCCTGGTGGCATCCCAGATTAAACAGATTATTCAATAAAAGGAAAATATCCTGGCTAAAATCAGGATGTGTAACGCCCATACAGATAAGAACTCTCTCATCAAAATAAAAAGGTATTTAAGATGGCTAATTAAGTCCAATAAATCCAATGTTAAGGTCAAGATAGCCTCCCAAGTAAAAAACAACCCTAAAGCCTTCTTCAACTATGTCAGAAACATCAAAGTCAGCACACCAAAGTCAGCACACAGCAGTATGCTGAACTAGTGGTTAATGGTGCCACATTCACTGAGCTGGGAGACAGAGTTAATGTGCTGGCTGACAAACTGAGTTCCAGCTTTAAGAAATACCTACAAACATAATACATTCAACTATAAATAGAGATCATGTCCTGGCTGCACTCATTAAGGCCACAAACACAGCCTGAATATGCCCTGATAATATCCCCAAATGCCTCCTGAGTAGTCTAAAACATCACCTATCAGGGCCACTGGAGTTACTATTTAACTATAGTCTGGAAACAGGCTTCATGCTATGAGAATGGAAAGCTCCAACGGTCATCCCTTTTCATAAGGGCGGACCATCAACAGATCCCAGAAACTACAGACCCATTAGTCTGACCAGTCTTATATGCAAAGCCATGGAAAGAATTATCATGGAAATGATCATCAAAGACATAGGAGACCTTTAGACACTGGATCCATCACAGTCTGGCTTTGTCAAAAGAAGGTTATGCATACTAAACCTGGTGGACTTCTTTCAGAAGGCCACCAAGGTAATGAATGAGGGTAAAACAGTGCATACTGCCTACCTTGACGTGGTTAAGAGATTTGATACAATACCCCACTCTAGCATTGTTAACAAATTTACAGAATTAGGCTTAAACCCCTATATAACATGCTGGATATCCACAGATAGGACCTAGGAAGTTAGGATTAGTGAGACCACCTTCTCAAAGAGGTCAGTCTCCAGTTGAGTCCCTCAAGGCTCTCTGCTGGGCCAGCTCCTTTTTGGCATTTACTTCAAGGCCTATGTGTGACCAAGATTACAGATGATTGCAAACTGGGAGCAGTCATAGAATCCGCCCAAGACACTAACATCTTACAAGAGGGTCTAACACAGACCAATGACTGGTGCCAAAGGCACACTTCAAATTAATTGCAAAGAAATACATTATATTACCTTTTGGGAAGTTGGCCACCCCAGAAAACTATGTCATCAATAAAACACCCCTAAGAGTTGACCCACTAGTCAGGGATCTGAGAACACATGTAGACAGTAACTTGGCCTTTGACCAACATGTATCCAATGTAGTAAGGAAATCCTTCCATGCTGCCCAACTGATAAGTAAGTGCATGGTATCTAGGTCCCGGAAGTCATTGTACCACTATACTCAGCACTCATCAGACCCATCATTGAGTATAATGTCCCCTTCAGTATGTACCTGACCAGACATATGCAGCAACTGGAACATCCACAAAGATTCCTTCCAAAATGAATAGACGGCATAAACGCAATGTCCTATGTGGATCGCCTCAAAGCCCTATCTCTACACTCAATCTCCCTACAGACTACTGACAGATGATCTATACCTGGCATACATGGCATCCCTGCACCCCACTCTGCTGAACCTTTTGCACATTCACAAAACAAACAGAATCAGAACTTCTAGAGCTAAAGATCTAATTTTGCTTGCAACATAAATAGGACGTGTTGGAAAAACATATGTATCTCAGAGAAATCCCTTTCTCTGGAACATGCTCCCCATCCATGTGAAACAAAGTCCCTCTCTAATCCTATTTAAATGTAACTGGGACCATTGGATAGGAAAATGAAAATTCACCCCTGGTCTGGTAGTCAGTAAATCATGTCATAACTAACAATCCCCTACATGAATGTCTGAAACATATAAATTGTGAGGCACATTTGGGTTGCATGGTTAGGCTTATAAAGGCGCTATTGGTTGTTAGCTTAGTTACACTTATGAACCTATGAACCTGTGAAGAGGAGCATGGTATGCTGAACAGAAGGAGATTAACAGTTATTACCCATGGTTCATAATCAGGATGGAAGAAGGACAGAAGTAGTAATACTAACTAAAATAAAAGATGAGATACAAACTGAATACATATAAAGTGGGAAGGATAGATGTTTAACAATTTGAAAGGAGAAGATAAAAGGCACTAAAGTGACACTAGCAGCTGTATACATTCTGCTGGGGGTGAAGTTCAGTATACTATGGGAATTAATGTTAGGGATAATACAAGTGCAAGAAGGTGTGCTTGTTATAGCTGGAGACTAGAATATTGTTATGAGAAGTGGAGAAACAGTACAGAGGAGAAACAAGAGTAGAAAATGGATAGAAAAAAATGCAAAAAAGCTGCCGAATAACACTGAGTTTGAGGGATTCTGAGTGCATGACAACAGGAGGGTGAGAAAGGAAATAGATAGCAAAAGAACATATAAAAAACATAAGAAAGATAGAGGTAGGATTCATTCTGTGTTCTGATCATGCACTCTTACAAGTAGAGCTAGATTTCAGACTAACTGTAGGAGGAGAGAAGCAGTGGAAATTCCCAGTATATTTGTTGAAAAACAAAAGATTTAGCACATGATTAAAGGGTACTCTCAGTATTATAATTAATACAGAGGGTGAAAGTGGAATAAGAGGGGATACATGAGAAAATGTGAATTGCAGAGAAGACTAAGGTAAAAAAGTGTTAAGTGATACAAGGTTTTAAATAAGCAAAGGAAAAAGTTCCAGAAAGTAAGGGATTTAGAATAAAGCGGGACACATTTAATGGAAAAATGAAAATGACTAATTAGCAGAAATCAAGATGAAAATACAGAAAGATGAAGATGATAGGATGTGGGCACAAGGAGCATGGTATAATGTGCTGCACAAAAAAATGAATCTGAAAGACGTGAGGGTATGAGTGACAAGACCAAAGCAACAGAAGGCAGAAAGATCAATACTACAGTTAAGAAGAATGGAAGATCAGACAATTGAAGATAGGGAAACTAAAAAATTTGTAATATTTTGGAAATACTACAGTGCATTGTATACTACCGTAATGAAAGATGAGAGAAGTGAGGAAATAATAAAGCAATACTTAAAAAAGATCTAGTTGAAAAAATAAGAAGAGAGGACATGGCTAGATTAACACAGGAAATAATGGAACAGGAAATTAAAAAAGAAGAGTTAAAGCAGACGATAAAAATAAAGCACTGGAGTCAAATGGATTATCAGCAGAAATCTACAGTAGGAAAGTGAGGAAAGAATAAAAATATGGAAAACTCTCTTTAATGATGTTGGAAAAGGGGGTTGCACAAGATGATGCACAAAAGGAGTAATAGCAGTTACAAGGAAAGAAGAAAGAGATCCATATGAGCCAGCATCATATAGGTTGCTTACAAAGTTGAACCATGATTATAAAACATTTATGACAATTATGGGCAAAAGGGTAGCAGGAATACTCCAATATTTGGTGGTCACTGATCAGACTGGGTTTGTAGAGAACAGAAGATCACATGATAATATAATGAGAACATGAGTGATTATTCACAATATGGAGAGAAGAAAGCAGAGAATTGCCCTCTTTGTACTAGATGCTGAAAATACTTTTGATTGAGTACAATGGGTATTACTGTTTCAGGCCTTGCAGGAGATGGGATTTCCAAATTAGTCTAAAAGTGCTGGTGCACATATATGGGCAAGCTACAGTGATACCGTCTATCAAAAACTATGAAGATAACTAGGGGAACCAGACAAAGGTGCCCCCTGTCTCTTCTCTTGTTCACTTTATGCTTAGACCCACTAGAAGAAAGAATAAAAAATGAGGAAACCCAAGGATATCAGCATGTTTGTGAGTGTTGAAACTGAATGGTTTCAGCACACCAAACTACTAGGAGTCATAACTGATGATATTCTGATGTTTGACCACCACATCCAATACAGTATCGAGAAAATGGACCAAAAACTAAGCATGCTCTACAGAAACAAAAATTTCCTGACTGCATCTACCAAAATTACCCTCTTGCTCTCACTATTATATGAGGTCCCAATTCTTAGTAATTTGCCAACTTCCCTAAAAAAACAAACTTGAAAGCTGTTACAACAAAATTTTCAAGTTTGTCTTAAATTCAACTGCTCTAACCCATCACTGTAAAGCTCTACATTTCCTAAATTGGCTTGAATTCTCCCTCCATCTTCAATACATTCAACTTATTATGATACATAACATGAACCACAACTCATTAGCATGTTATGCTCTTAGTCCATTAATTAACTTTTACCTCTCAAATACACATCTGAGATCTGAAGACAAACAGTTCCTCACAATTTATAAACCCACTAAATTCCCAGGACTAAGCCTTTACTCTTGCTCAGTTGCAAAACTATGAGCTCCTCTCCACTAACCACCAGAGCTATCACTAACCTGATTTAACCAAAGCATGAATCTGCACCTACTCTAGTCTTGGGTGAGGTACTCATCCAACTTTTCCTACCTATATTCTTCCTGTCCCATCTACTACCATACCCTAGCTTCCAACTCCTTAACTACAGTACCCTAAGCATCCTGACTTTATCTCAGTCCTCTGTCTCTCTGTCTCCCATTTACTATATCTCACTTCCCTCCCAATCTCTCTTCATTTAACAGTTATATAGGTGTGAGTGTGTGGTATGAATGAACTACCATGGCAGGGCTAGCCACCTGGCAGTTTAAACCTTGGCTCCAGATGATCGTCACTGTTGAAGTGACACCCCAACCCCATGTGCAAAAATGGGAAAAGGGGTTTGAGAATGGATGGCTGGATCTATTTTTAACTTATTTGTGGATTACTCACCCAAATTATCTTATATAATCCTCCAGCTACTTTTGCCTTATTTTTATTTCTCTTCAGTCTCATATCTACTCTCTGTCAAGCTATTTAAAATTTTGCAAATCACGCATGAAATATCTGGATATGTCAAAATAAATTGCTCTTATATCACATGATCTCAGGAATTTAACCTCATATATTTTGGCATCCTATGTTACATGTTATACTCTTGCCCATTTTTGTTTATCCTATTATGCAAAATTACATTACATGTACGTTATCCATGATTTAAACACTACTGAACTATTTATTTCATCTCGTATGATCATGCTCTGTAACAACGGTGTTGAATGTTATGATTTTGTTATGTATGTCAAGCTTTTCTCACATTGTTAAATGCAGCGATTAACTCTATGTACTGTATGTGGAGCGTTTCTCCCTGAGCCTCTGTTGAAAATGGGTATTTTATGGCCCAGCTGGACTTTCCCATTAAACAAATGCCAAATAATTAAATGAATAAATAAAATGTTGAAAAAATTGATATTAATAGGTAGGTGGGAGAAGCTTCTTAGATATGACCTAGACAATATACCTGCATTGTGAGCCTTAAAGGAAGCAGTGAAAAAATATTTCACAAGGAGTCATTGAGAAAGTGGGAAAATTATATAATACCAGTAGTGGCAGAAACAGGGGGCAGTGATAAAACTGCAGTAGCAAAGAAACAGAGAAGACTGAAGAGAGGGATTAAGTATTGAGAAGAAATAACAGAAAAAGAAAAGATTAAGTTCAGGGAAAAGGCAAACTGCCGAATTTTCTACACATACATTCATGATGCTATGTGAGGAAGGAAGCTATTCTATGCAGATTAAATGTAAAAAAGAGGCTATTCCAGTGATAGCAAAGTGGATAAGTTTTAACTGGAAGAAAGGGCACATGAGTAAAAGATTCATACCAGCACTATACTGGGTTTGGAAACAGAAGACAAAGACACAAGAATTACACAAGAGGGGGGGTTAATGGGGACAGATATACAATGGAAAAAAAGAAGGCAAAAAAGAAATAATAGAAATTCTTAATTTTGGTAAAAAGTCAGAAAGAAGGCTACGGAAGAGTGACAAATGGCAAAGAAAGAGGAACTAATAAAACTGATAGGATGGGCAATGTCTTTTTTGGTGGAAATAGGCCCCATTTTATTATTTTTTTTTAAGAATAGAAAGAAAGGTAAAGACAGGGAAAGAGGAGGAGAAGGCCATCACAGCAGGTATTCTCATAAAACAAACATCACAACACATGACAGACAAAGGTTGGTAATAAACAGTAAAGACAGATAAGTTACACAGAAGGCACACTGCACAACATAGGCAATGGGAAGTTGTCAAATAGGGTGCGGATGCATACCAGCCATGGTGAAATGCAGAAATGCATATTACATCTATGCAGTATCCCTTTATGACATATTGCAATCTCTGTGGCATTTATACCTAGATATGTATGACCAGATGTGTGCTGTAGGGTAATAAATAGGGAACGCAGTATACATTGGTTAAATAAACCAATATCCAAGTAGTCTGTCAGCAGTGCAAATGTAAACCAAGCAACATCACACAGGAGCAAATGCATGTATTGGAATGCCAGATAACACCAGCAGAGGACAGAACAGAACCTCCAACTATACATATGAAAGGCAAACAACCATGCACAGTGCTGAACAGCACTACTGGAGCAAAGCAGCAAACTGGCCGCTACCTACACAAGTAGGTGTACACAACCCAAACAGATGTCTAATGGAATGCTTATGCCACATATATATGCTATGTCAAAGGCAAGACATAGGTGTAGGTGTATATGTATGACCTTCAGTGGCCTGACAGGAGATTGGATGAAAGCAGTAGTAACATACATACATGCACCAATGGCACGTAATAATAATATATGGTTACAAATCTAATAGCACCGCTATATAAAAAAATAGGTTGCACATGAACTTCAACAACATGCACTGGTTACAATGTAACACACAAGTACAACAACAAAAATGTATTGCAAGCAGCAGCCAATGACTTGTGTGCATATGTCCTGCATCTGTATAATGGCCATAGAGTTGGCACACATTGACCTTGTAACCAAACTAATACATGACAATGGACAAGAATTCCAACAAAGGCAAACATATCAGCAAGATATATTACATACCTGCAAAGGTGGAAGGGAATCGGACAACATGGGTCCACATCAAGGAATATGTGCATTTAATTTCTGTAGCCAAATGATAAAGTAGGACAACAAGGTAAGGTGACACATTGCAAATGCGTGAACATGCCACATAGGGTGCTGTTGAAGTCAACCCAAAATACATTGAAGCAAATGTATTTATTTATTTATTAGAACAAAGCCAGTTTTCAGTGGAGGCCTGGGGAGAAGCAGTCAAGATGTATGTCTTTGTAATGTGAGAGGAAAACAGAACACCCGGAGGACACCCACACAAACACAGGGAGGACATGCAGACTCCGCACAGAAGGGACCCCAGCCAAGAATTGAACTGGAGAACCTCTTACTGTGAGGCAACAACACAACTGCTGCACCATGCACCATCCATTGTCATATGGGTAGACTGCATTGAAGACATCAACAAAAATGGTCATGTATGAATCACACACACAGAGTATCATGCAATCATATAGCATCAACAGGCATGCTAAGAATGGATATCACATACACATATACTGTCATGTAAATGTAAAACAACATGTGAAGTCAACACCTGCATTTATATGTCCTGTACACTGCTCATTACTGAGGAAGGAGAGGATGGTCTTGTGTGTAGCATTACAGCACATTAACATTAAATCAGTGACTAATCCCATGTCAAAGGTATGACAGTGTCCCCCTGTGAATCAGAATACATGCAGAGAGGCCAATTGCAGACACCCTGTCTGGCGGTAGCCTTGCGGACATGTTCCTTGTGTCTAAGTCTGCGCCTATATAGGTGATAAGTCATTGAACATGTACACCATTTGGTGTTAGGTATGAATTTATTGAATAATGAATGTATATGGATATGTAACACAGACCAAAGACAGTATACTGTGCTGTAACTGAATAAATTATCATTACCATTGGGTATACATGAACATTACATTGGCGATCTATGCATTTTGTAAACTAGGACTAACAAAATGCATGAGAAATGTCTATATGACCCAATATGACATCAGCATTGCCAATACATACCACACACAGTGACATCATGCCAGTGGGACAGCATGACAACCGTCATCCAAAACACATGAGCAATGACATATCCTTTGGTTGCACATACATGATATGGCAACATACAAATCATAACCATACCACTGTGATAGTGCTGAACTATGAGCAATGTGCTGTTTGAAAGTTTCTGTCACTAGCACATGTTTAGAGTGGAATTGTTACAGCAGTAGCTGCATGTTAACTGCCGAAATTCATAGACAGCTGAGTGTTGAACGAAAGTGTCATGTGTTAATGATTGTCATGCATATGTTGAAACATAATGTTAAATGTCACATATCTGCATTGTATGTTTGGACTTGGAAAACATAAGCATGGCAGCAAGGTGATATGCATGCATAAATGTACATATACAGTTCAATCTCTGAAATGGCAAATTCCATGGTGGTAGCATTACCCAAGTGAATCACACAGAGAATACTTATGGAGCTGTGGGACCATCCTGATGGGAGTGAAAATCATGAATGATCTCTTGAGCTATCTACCCAAATATGTCATGCATAGCCTGTGACATGTCCTGAAAGAAATTCCCCATCTTGTCTCTCATCTGTGTACAAAACACATTGGTCACCATCTCCCAGATCTACTGCTGATAATTGTTTTGTGGAGGTTACTGGCATTGTCTCCTCTGAGGTGCAGCAGGGCTGATGGGACATGTAAGTCCAGGTTCCTTGTCATCATCCTCATCTCTGCCATGGTCATTACTGGAGGACTGTGGCAGTAGCCTGGCATGCGCTTGTCACTGATGTCTGATGGGTGATCATCAAGGGGTCCCATGTTCTCTCAGTATGAATCACAACACAGGACAGAAATTATGTATGCACACCTGATACTTACTGTTTGCATAACATACCCACTGTGACACAATGAACAGGCAGAAAACAATCCTCATGAAACTTTACAATACATTATGACCATAGTCTACTGTGCTACCATGTGAGAAGTATGTCAGTAATCAAAACCATAGCAAAGAAAACCAAATGTCAATCAGACTGCACATTCACGTAAAAATCATAGCTGACACTAAACTGAAACTGATGTGTGCATCTGCAATCTAGCAGACATAAATTAGCATCCTGTCCACATGTGAATTCTGCATATCAAAATATAAGAATGAAGGTATAATAGCATACATTGCAGGTCGCATGTAAAATACAATTCTAGATGAAATGGTGCCAACATTATTATGTGGCACAATTATAATTAACAGATTTGCTGCTACTTGATGGTTCCTCATGCACAACTTTCCTAAGTCCCATTATCTATACATATGGGCATTTTCAATACTGGAATATGTCAGGGCCACGTATCCATCACACAATGTGAGCAGCTTACTTAAGGCCATGCCATGGCATGCATAAAAGCGCTTACAAGTGAAAGTCATGACATGACCTGAACAGCTGTTTATCAGCCAGCACTAAGCATGACAAGCATATGCAAAGACAGAACACTTAACATATCCTGATATTTTTAGTGAAGCATGCCCTGACACTGCCTCATGCAACATTCACATAATTCTAATTTGCAAAACAATACTGGGAAAACAACATAACAGTAGCATTGGGACCTGCACTCTGTATACCTCAGTAAATAGTCCAGCTGACTAACAGAATATCACTATTTCCATGTTTTGTCCCTTGCACATGTGCCCTAAACAGTTATGTTTCTGTGTGAATTGCAAATGTATTCCATGTGTGTGCATGTAATGAGTCATATGAACAGCCAACAATTAACATTGTTATAATGAAGACAGAGTGAGATGACAATACAGTGGAAAATATAAAAGCCATATGACAAACAGTTGCTCCAGGCAACATGGTCATTGGCTGACTCCACATCAATTTAAGGAATAAAACACAACACAATAGTAATAAAGTTCAATCCTAAACACAGTGACAGCCTATGACACAAGATAATGTACTATATGTTGTGCAAATGTCTACAAATGTATGAATTTATGGTGCCCCATCCGCTCATCCAGGTTCCTTTTCAACAGTGTCATAGAGGTGCTCTGCTTTACATGAACTGGCAATCTATTCCAAAGATGTGAGAGTAGCTAGGAGATGAATCTGTCCCTCCAGCACACCTTTTTCAAGTTACAGGCCATATTTAGGTCCCTGGTATGGGTAGCTCTAGTCTGGTTTGATTTACAAATGTACAACAAATTCATTAGGTTTTGGTCAGAGATTGCTGTGTAAGCCAGGCATAAGTCCCTCCTAAGAGGTATATAAGATACTGAGTATAGTGACAGGGACTTTAGTCAGTCTGTGTAAAGCACATGCTGGAGTCCCTTGATCTTCTTGGTTAGAAACCTCTGAGGTCTCTCCAATTGCTGCCAGCTCTTTGTACTGTGTATGCCAAAAGGGGCATTATACTCAATTATGGGCCTGATTAGTAACGAGTATAGAGGGGTTATAACCTCCTTTTCTCCAGAGGCGATGCCTTTGCTAATCAAGTGTGCTATGTAGAAAGGCTTCCTTATACAGTAGACACATGGTGGTCAAAGTTAAGGTTGCAGTCTACTTGTAATCCCAGATCTCTTACCACTTCATAGTACATAGGGTATTGTTTTTAATTTGATAGTGTGAAGGAATATTGTTTTTACTGAAGGGAATGATGATACATTTCTTAAAATTCAGTTTGAGACCATGACTAAGACACCCATCGTTGGTCTGTGTAAGACCCTCCTGAAGTATACTGACATTATTTGGGGATTCAGTAATTGCACCCAGTTTGCAGTCGTCCGCAAACTTGGTCAGCCTCAGAACCATAGTTTTGGCATGAACTTCTGAGAAGTATATACCAAACAGTAGGGTCTCAGCACTGACCCTTGTGGCACCCCACTGGTGACATGTCTGCTGATTGATGTGGAGTCACCCACTTTGATAATGTGTGACCGGTTTGTGAGCCAGTTGGCAACCCATCTTACAAAAAAGTGGTTTACATTCAGTTTGCTAAGTTTATCGGTAATGTCTGAGTGTGGGATTGTGTCAAAGGCCTTTGCCAAGTTGAGGTATGGTGTGTGCACAGATTTGCTCTTGTCAATGGCCCTGATCACATTTTTGAATAAATCGCCTAGGTTTAACAGGCAGTATCTGTCTTTGATGAAGCTGAGTTGGGGTCAGATACAAGGCTTGGAGGTTGCCTATGTATTTATGAGGTCCATGATGATATGTTCCACAGCTCTACAGATCAGGCTGGTCAGACTTATGAGTCTATAATTCCCTGGATCTGTTGCTAAGCCACCTTTGTGGAAGGGAATAACTGTTGCTGTTCTCCATTCCACAGGAACAAAGCCAGTGATTAGGCTGTGATTGAATAGGGTACTTAATGGTGATGCTAGTTCATGTTTTAGTTTGTTTAGAAGACAGCCTGGGATGCCATCTGGTCCCATAGAGGCTGTGTTGTTTGCCTTAGACAAGACTTTAATGACCTGCTCTTTGGATATGTAGGGTCGGGGGGTGTTGGGGGCAGGGTTTGTGATAAGTCTGGAGTCGATTTAGGAGTGAAACTTTTGCCAAATCTGTCTGCTAGCAGGTTTGCTATCTCTGCGGGATCAGTATGTGTGATACCATTAGTCACTATTCTGGCACATACTTGGATCCTAACTGTTAGGCTACTTACAGAGCTGTAAAAGACCTTATGATTATCCTTGGCTGTGATGCTAAGTTTTTCTCACAGTTACCCTTAGAGGATTTGACATGTTGTCTTATATGCCTATTGAACTTTGAAGGGTGCTTTTCCGTTGTTGGGGCCTTGCCTGTTTTTCTTAGACAGCAACTTTTTCCATTTGTTGTAAAGTTTATTGATGCTGGACGTCCACCAGGGTGGTCTTTTTTTACTTGGGGGTCTGGCTTTGATTCTTTCTGGAACAGCTGAGTCTATATACTTAAACAAATGATTGTACAGGGCTTTAGTGTAAGCTTTGGTGTAGTTACCACTTCCAACTGGGGGTGGGGCTTGGAATGCACTTATTCCTTCATCTAGGAGAGTATAGTTTGCTATGATGAAGTTTTTTAGTCTGACTTCACTCTTTGTGAGTTCTGGTGTTAGTGCTAGATCAAAGGTGACTGAATTGTGGTCAGATTTAACTAATGAGTGTCAGACAGTTGCAGCGGTGCATCTGTTTGTTATGTTAGTGAGGATCAGATCTAGTATATTTGTTCCTGTTGTTGGGGTTTGAACAATTTGTTCCAGGGCATTTGAGTTAACAAAGTCAAGGAACTTTTGCGCTAGCAAGTTAGGGGTAGAGTAGGTTTCCCAGTTGATGGTGGGATAATTGAAATCCCCAATTACCAGTGTGTTTGGCAATATTTGGATTAACTCCAGTTTGGTCAAGTAAGCCTCATGTACATCATGATGCATGGAGGGGGATGTATTACTAGCTATGACGTGAACGGGGGTCTTACCCACAGTAATCTGAACTTGGAGTAACTCCGTGGAGCTCTTCAGTCTAGCTAGTCAGGAGGTGAATTTATCTCTAATATAGATAGAAACACTGACTCCTTTGGTTCTCACATGTTCATTTTGCAGTCTGAAGGTGTGGAGGGCATTGTAGCCTTGCAAGACTGGGGTACTCTCTGAGGCCTTGAACCCAGTTTTTGTGGCTGCACAGACATCATGTTATCTTAATTATCCAGATGAGCTAATTCTCGGATTAACTATGTAATGGTTTTAAAAGGCATGTATCACATATATCTGAGACACAGCTATATCTCTGAATTCTGTAGAAATGTACAGGTCTACGTAGAATTGTGACACGAACTGCAGGTATTCAATGGCTGTTGCCACACCTCAGAGACCCTCTGATAAAAGTCCTCTGTGTCCCTCAAATGCAGGTCATCATAGCAGTGGCACATCTGCACTCCAATCTGGTAGATCCTGTATCTCACAGAAGCTCCCTTACAATCCAGTTACAAATGTCGATTATAGCGAAGTTCCATGGTCTAGCTGTCATGCAATCCTCCACTATGATGTAGACAGTCAGCATTGGTCCAGTTTGGTGCCCGGACATGTCTTAGCCTCCTAGAGGTATCCATCTCAATAATCTTGATAATGTTGATAATACCCAATGCAGAAAAACACCATGCAGAAAATTTCTCACTGAGGTCCCTCTCAGTTTGCAGGTAGCAATGGTCTGATCTGTAAATGTATCAAAATCAATATTTAAAAGTGGAATTTATGTCATGTTACGAGAATATTGGAAGATAACTGGCACATGCTACACATGATCCTGTTTAATGATACCTACTGGGTACTTGCACATAGGACCTTCCCGTTATGCTGCATTATTATTTAATGCACCGAATTTTGAGAACTTAAGTGGATGTAAGCAAATAGGATTCCAAAACCTTAAATTTTAATGAACCTCATAAATTATGTGTGGCGCAAATGGGATTCCAAAACCTTGAATTTTAATGAACCTCATTAATTATCTATGGTGCAAATGGGTCTTAAAAGATGTATCCACATAGCTGGTCTTACTTTCAGTTATACCTGACTCAGTTTGGTTTGACATATAGGTAGCTACAAAGGTAATTTAGCACCTGCTAGTATTGCTGTTTTGGGAAATATTTAGCTCCTTGCAGACCGATGTTAACATTACTCCTTATCGAATGTGTTATCTCTTTAGATTCAAGAAACATGAAACACTTGTAGCATGTGACTGGCAGCTGCAGAACAGTAAACCAAACAAGAAAACCAAAAGGCCCACTTAGTCTTGTTTAAATAACGGATATCCGAGTAAAAATTCAAACTCAGTTTCCAAACATTTAAATTTGAAGTTTAATAGACATAAACTAAAAATAAAAAAATGGTTAAACACTTTCATCCCTAAAAATCAGTAGGACTTCATCAGAACCATATTCTATACATTTGAACCAGTTTAAATAGCTTGTTAAGCAAATCGTGTGACGTAAAATTAATTCAATGTGTATCAATACTATCTACACAGTGCAAGATATATATATATATATATATATATATATATATATAGATATAGATATAGATATAGATATATATAAATATATGTAGAAAATACCATCAAAGGGTTGTGTTGTTAAGAGGATGTGTATATATAGGGTCTATATTATAAGGTCGACATTTGAAAACATCGAACTACATATGGTCGACACCATATGGTCGATGTCTTCAAACATCGACCTTATAAAAAGACAAAAAAAAAAAATAAAAAAATAACCTAATGGGTTTAAGCAGGAGGGCAAGCCTCCCTGCATCCCCCCACACCCCCCGTTAAATATACCAACTCTGACACTGCACTACATTGCAGTAAACGGAAATCTCCCCTTACAGAGATTTCTGTTTACATGCTGGAGATTCTGAGCGTTCAATATTCTCGTGTCAACAATGTCAGATTCAACACTGTCAGCATTCAAGACTATAAGATAGATCCTATATATATATATATATATATGTATATATATATATATATATATATATATATATATATATATATATATATATAAATAAGAATGTTTAAAAATTGTGGAAATATATTTGAATTAATTTGTTTGACTACCATTGGATATTTTACACCACATGGTTTGTTTAACAAGCTATCATCAGTAATTTCCCATTTATAGTTGTACAGACAAATGTAAATACCACTGCTGAAAAGTACATAAAGATGGATTTAAGGATTTTTTTTTTTATATTTTGTGGGTGACTGGATATACTCTGTGGTATATATTTTTACATTATCTGTATGTTGCTATGTAGTATGTATTCATATTACTGTTATGGATATTTATTCATTGAGGCTTCTTAAACCAAGTATTAGAACTACTGACTCAATACAAAATGATCTTGAGGCTTTCCAAAGCTTAGCAAACATTGTTCAATTGATAATTTACAGATACTCTCTACTAATGTGAGCGGCATTCACTGCTCAGTAATGATTGTGTTGATATAAACTCAACATATATAGCATGTCATATGATAAATTGTTTTACACTGGTTGTCTTTAGGATGCAAATGCATTGCAGCCATCAGATATTTCTGTTGTACACATGTTTGTATAGTATTTTAGTGTGAAATGCAGGCATACTCTGTGGCTCCTGTGGTACAATTCTGTTGCATTTGGATTTCTTTTACTCAGATATCCACAATAAAGGGCTCAAATCCCTCACACAACCTCTACAGATATCACAAGGTATGTTACTGTTCCAAGATTTATGCATTCAGGCATTGTTTTATATGTCACAGTACTCTATGGCATAGGGACTATTTTCTAGAATGTTGTATTCCACAGAACTGTACAGGGTTTATAGTGGCATAAACTGTCAAATAATCATCTCCACATTAGGGCACCCACATAAATCTATCCATGTGCATAAAACTGTATGTCAGATGGCAAACAGACCTGGAAGTGACAATTTTTCCCCTCAGGAGAATGATATCATAGTAGATGCTCTGTACCAACATGGACATAGACTCCTTGGATGGGCAGGAAATACAGTATGAAGGAATGAAGTCTGGACCGACCAACATGATTAATGATGTTGGAAGTCACAATATTTCCTGTGAGGCATGTTGCCAACACTACTCTGACATGATCCTCTGTGCTGCCAACAAGGTACACTGGTATGAGAGATTGAGAATGTCATTAGTGGTTGCCCACCACTGACACCCACTGATGAGATCCCGCAGTTTCTTTTAGCATTGCATATAGCAAGTGGGAAGTGCCACATACCTGCAGTGGGATAGAAGCATGTGTTCCAGGCCACACGTGTATTTATTACTTTCATAACATTTATGGATACAGAGTAAATCAGTACATATTGCTGTTGCATGCATTTTCATGTATTGTCATTTTTCTGTTGCAGCAGCAAAATTGCATCATGCACATGGGTCCACACAGGGTGATGATGACAATTAAGTATAATGACATGTAGTCATACAACTGCGGTACAGACATAACAGTGCAGCCAACAGCTGTATTGCTGTCTGCATTCATTTTCACAGGTCCATCTACTTTTGCACAACAGCAGGAAAAACAGGTAACCGTTTCCATATAGTGTTACTGTGACCATTATCTGTTATTGCCTCCACCTCATGTCATGCCAGTACTGTTTACTGTCATACTGATATTTTCCTCATTGTAAACTACATGTACATCCTCTTTGGGCACAAGCCACACAGGTACACCCTTAGACAGACCAGGAATGGTACCACAACATGTTCATAGGTTGCAGCAGTGAGTAGCAGACTTGTATTGGATGGGATTAATGTCACTGTTTTTTCACACAGGGACATCTAGCCAACAGGTGAGTAGCAGCAGACCCTGTTACTGGTTTATATATGTCTTCATAGTAATATGTGTTGGCTTTGCCTTTACTTTCCCACAGCAGGAGCCGCACTATGACACACAACCTCACCACATATGGAGGGGGTCACAGGTATGCTGTTACCTTTCTTTCATGTATGTCATTACTGTTATTTCTGTTGTTGTCCTCAATTAATATTATGTACTTCTACCCATTCATAGGACAGCCTATATCAGCATCTCATCCACAAACAACTGGTATGTCTATGTATTATCTACTGTATGCTTTAATGCTGTTGGAATGATCCATGCTGGCAAGGATATGATTAAGAATGCTGTGTTTATGATGTTCCTTACAACAGTTGCATTTCATCCTTCTCCTCCAGCACTCTCTTCCCACAAGGACTTGTTGGGTGTATCTTATGCTTGTATTCCTCACATATGTCATGTATGTTGGATATGTGTCATAATTGTTAACTCCCTGTTATATAGATTCCATAGCCCATGCACAGACAAGACTTCATGGTAAGTCATTATCTGTAACATTGCAGTGAGATATATATGTCATATGTCATTAATGCTATACAGCATGTGATGCAAGCACATTCATCTGACCTGTATCTTCTGTCTGTTCTTTAGCAGATCAACTGCCTTTATCGTCCATTAGCCTAGCCATTGATCTTGATGTGGGATGTGCTGTGTCTCAGTATGGTAGCATGGCCCCTGGAACATAGAACACTGACTTGGTGATACAGTCCAACTCAGATGGTGGCAGTCATGCATATGTTGTGGTATGTGGTAGAAAACTTCCCCAGCCATTCTGACAATGAAAGGAAATCAGATGTTGGACAGGATGAGGCCTGTGGACAACAGTCTCATGTTGAATCTGCTGGTGATGTTGACAGTTCCCCATAACACATTGATATTGCCTGACGTAGGAGTGTAACTGTTGTGTATGGGCACATGTCAGAGAGTGTTCCCCAACTCCTATAGGCAAATGAGCGTACCCATCAATGTCATGGATCTGATATCTGTGCACTTGCACATGCCACAGATCATGTTGCTCAGCAGCTGGGTGTGCCGCATGAAAGACAGGAGCGCAGATATTGTGAAGTAATGGCAGCACTGGCTGAAAACATACTATCTGTGGCATGGTCCTTTGAATCCCTGGATACAGCAGTACTACAACTGTAGTACAAGCAAGGTTCTGCATGCCCTGACTGTGCTTAGCCAGTTGCCACATGGGAGAGGCAGGTCTCCTCTCAGCAGATCAAACCTTGGCTGTCAGGCATTGATGTCTACATTGCTACATACACACACTTCCACTGCTGGCAATCTGATGTGGGTGCAACATTATGATGGGAGGGTGGCTTAATGGCTAAGGTGTTTGCCTTATAAACACAAGGTGCAGGGTTTGAATCTCACAAGGGATAATTGGCTAGGCTTAAAATGGCTCGCAAGGGCAGTTAGCTTAGTACTGAACTATGAACTATGAACCTATGATCAGACAGTCATCTTGCAGTCATGTTCCTTCCCACAATGTACCTGCACATGCTGGTGTCACCCCATTAGTCTCTTCTGTGGCTCAACCTGGGCCAAGTGTTTACATACATGGTAGAGGCAAAACGGATAAAAGTGTGAGCCGTCAGAATGGGTGTCCAAGGTTGCATTAGAGTAACACTGACAGTTGATCTACTGTCTGGTAGTGTCAGTCTTACCCAGTGGTGATGATGATTGCTGTGCAGACCACTGACAATGTCCTCTGTTTGTATTCGTTGTGAAGTCTGATGCCATGGGGTCCAACATTTTTACTAACCATAGATGACTCCTTTCAGTATATTAGTTTATCCGTACTTTACATTGATATATCTTGCTTGTGATATTGACAACAGTTAAGCATTATGTCCTGAGTTGTTTTTCTGGTTGCATGTTTTTATAGTGGCCAGATAGGACTGTGCTTCACAGATATGTGTCCCTTCTTGGTTGCAATATATACATACATCAGTTTGAGTCTGTATGCACACTTCTGTGATTTGTGGCCTGAGCTGATGATCTGTGTTGGGATAGATTAGCATACGTTCATACTTTTATATGTTATGATTATGTTGTTATGTCTGATGCTCAGTGTGTACATCTACTGGGTAATTAACATTAGATACAACCTGTGTTGCTGTGGTGGGGCAACACCTGAACATCAATGTTTACTCTGTGTACTTCTATACATGGTTATGACTCACAGTTGCGTCTCAGATGTTGCTGTGTTTCCTGGGACCATCTATCACCTACACTTGTGTCTTCTGCCCCCTGTATCTTCCTGTTCCTCTTCTAATAATTGTGGGATGTCTTCAGACATTTGGGGCTCTTGGGGTAGTTCACCTATACCTGCAGCTGGGAGATCACCATGTGCTGTTTTTAGCCTATAGTGTAGCATGATGCATACAGTTATCATCTGTGCTGCTTTCTCAGGTTTGTATTGCAGTGCACACCAGATGAGATACTACAGAGAGTATGAGATGAGATAGAATGAGATAATACAGAGAGAACATTCGAGAAGGCCAACCCCATTAGTTTCTCAACCTTGGATTATCTTCTGTTTCTTCCTTCTCCCTTTCCACTTTACGATATAAAAAAAACTTTAATCAGCTGCTTTTGCAGTTTTTGTGTTTCCTCCTACTCTAGTAATTCATCTTTTTTTTCTGCTGCTTGTTCTCTAAAGTGTTCAATTGCATCTTCTCTGCTGCATTTATTACCGCTTGTTTTTAGCCTGTTTAAATTTTAAGTGTTATTCTAAACCTGTTTTGGTTTAAGCAATTGGGCTTTAGGCCTACCGCTTAGCTCTCCCTGGCCTCTCTCCCTCAGATTCTGACAAATATGGATGGGCAATTTCCAACGGTTTCTCCTGCCAGTCTGGTTGATATGGGCATCCTGAGACAGTGGAGCAATTGCCACATGTACATGGACAACCATCTACTACTACCACCTAGGAACACAATTTGTGAGAAATGCAATTACATAAAGAACCTAGAGTCTATGCTCACTTCCTCACAAGCCAGTATGTCTGGCACTGAGAAAGTTGTCAACAAAGTCACTACACTTCAAACACCACCCACAGCTAAACAACACACACCCAGATATGCAGAGGTTCTCAACAAAAACAAACTCAAACAAAGGAGACCTCAGAGGTAAAAACACATGTGAACTCCACAAACCTCCACACCACATACCATGCATAGTCCATACACCAGTGTCTTGCAACCACTAAGGCCTACTCATAAACTCAACATATTAGTCATAGGAAACTCCATTCTGAGACACTCAGATGTGCCTCTCACCAGGCTGGATAAGAAGAAAGTCATGGTTAGTTGTTTGTCAGGTGCTATAATCCGCCATATCACACACACACTCAAGTCTCTCAACAACAGGCACTGTTATGACACTGTCATAGTCCATGTTGGCGTGAACGACTTGACACTTACCTCCCTGCACTACATGAAGAGAGACATGATTGAGCTCACTGAGAATGTGTCCCAGGCAGGTATATCCCTTGCCTTAAGCAACATTCTACCGTCACCCAGAATGATGTCTCAATACAAACAGAAAATGATTGACTTTAACAATTGGCTTAGTTTCTGGTGTAATTCCAAGGGGATCCAGTACCTGACAGCCTGGGAAGATATGATCAATAAACCATGATGCTTTGCTCAAGATGGCCTGCATCTGTCTCACTTGGGCTTCACGCTTCTGGCAAAGGCCCTTGCCTCCCCATAGTGCCTTTTTTTTAGGAAAAGTTATGAGGTTGATACTACCAACATAAAAATTTCAACAAAACAAAAATTAAAGGTTATGCTGCTAAATGCTAGGAGTCTAAACTGCATTCATTGCAAGCATTCCTAACCCTAGAAGATGCTGACATTTGTGCAGTCACAGAAACCTGGTTCAAAGCTGCGGAGAGCACCCCAGCCTTACCTGGTTACTCATCCTATCATACATTCAGACCCCAAACTGTGAGTAGCAAAGCCAAAAGAGGTGGAGTTTCAATATATATATTAAAGGCACATGCATCTCCAGGCTGGTCAAACAGTGTATCATGTGCATCATACTGTTTGACCAGCCTGGAGATGCATGTGTCTTTTGTATATATTAAAGACACACACCTCTCCAGGATGGTCAAACAGTATGATGCACAGGAGCCACTCCAGGTACAGTTAACCATTGGCAAGACCCCTATTCAAATTATAGCTAGCTACAGGCCCCCAAATTTGACTCAAGATACCCACTCCACCTATCTGGACCTCTTCAAATCTATCAACATTCAACCCTTTACCCTGATCCTAGGTGACTTTAATTACCCAACCATAGATTGGGAAAACTACTCATGCCAGAACACAAATGCCTAGAGATTCCTTGATTTTATCAATGCAAATGCCTTAGAAGAGCTATTCAATATACCCACAAGAGGTGATAATATCCTGGACTTGGTATTAACCAACATGAGTAACCACTGCAGTACCCCTACAGTATCATCCTCCCTGGTAAGATCTGACCATAAAGCGGTCACTTTCAAAGTCACCATCTCCCCTGACCCCCCCTCTAGCTAGGGTCAAACAAAAAAACTTCTCCAAAGCTGATTAGCTGATTACAGCCTCCTGATGGATGGTATAAACAGCTTCACAGACCCACCCCCGGTAGGAACTGGCCCCAATGTCCAAATCTACACCAAAGTACTATACAAGCATTTATACAGATTCATGGATTCAGGAATACCTGACAGGACAAACTCATCCTCCGCAAGGAAGTGTAAGCCCGGACATCTGCAATAAATAAATAAACTATATAACAAAGGGAAAAAATTGCTGCCCAGGACAAAGAAGGTGCAGGTGTTCAATTGGAAGCAATCTCTCCTTAGCCTGAGCAAGCAAATAAGTGCACAAGTGAAATCCTCTAAAGCCAACTTCGAGTCCAAATTGGCCATATCTACTAGAGACAATCATAAGGCCTTCTTCACATATGTCCGCAATCTCAAAGGAAGCACCCAGATCTGTTCAGAACTGGTGGTCAAGGACACCACATACACAAATGCGGTAGATATAGCCAATCTACTGACTGACAAATTCCACACAAAAGTCTCCCCTCTGTCCCCTCATCAGTAAATCAGGACATCCCCAGTATCTGCTGCCAACCCCTTATCTCTAGGGAACAGGTTATCATTGCCCTCTCAAAGACAAAAAATTCAGCCTTCATGGGACCCGATAACATCCCAGGCTGCATCCTACATGAACTCAGGCATGAACTTGCAGCACCATTAGGCACACTATTCAATCAAAGCCTGAGTACCGGCTGTGTCTCAGCCAAGTGGAGGACAGCCGCTGTCATCCCTTTACACAAAGATGGAGTGTCCACCGATCCGGAAAATTATAGAACCATCAACCTAACTAGTCTGATCTGCAAGGCCATGGAATGGATTATCATGGACCTCATTAACAGGGACATTGGCAACCTCCAAACACTCAACCCCACACAGTTTGGTTTTGTCAAGGGGAGGTCATGTCTGTTAAATCTGGTCGACTTCTTTGAGACAGTCACCAAAGCCATGGATGAGGGGAAATTGGTGCACACCACCTACTTTGACCTGGCTTTCGACACTATTCCACACTTGGGCATAATAGATAAACTCTGTCAACTAGGCATCCATCCATATGTTACCAGATGGGTATCAAACTGGTTCACTGATAGAACCCACCTAATCAAAATAGGGGAAGCCACCTCAAGCAGTAAACTCGTAACAAGTGGCATACCCCAGGGATCGGTCTTGGGGCCTGTGTTATTCAGGATATACTTCTCTGAGGTGCAGGCCAAAACCAGTGGGCTATGGCTGACCAAGTCTGCAGATGGCTGCAAGCTGAGCATGGTCATCAATTCACCAAGTGATGTGGACATCCTCCAAGAGGGTCTCACCCAAACAAATGACTGGTGCCAGAAACATGACCTCAAGCTGAATTCCAAAAAATGCATCATCATTCCCTTTGGGGGGAGTGACGTCCCCACATATTATCCAGTTAATAACAATGTCCTAAGTACACAATCAATAGTGAGAGATTTGGGCACCCAGGTTGATAGCAACCTAACTTTTGACCACCATGTTGCTTCTGTTGTACAGAAAGCTTTCTACATGGCCCACCTCATAAGTAAGGGTATCTCATCCAGGGACAAAGAGGTCATAACATCCCTGTATTCTTCCCTTATAAGGCCAATTGTTGAGTAAAATACCCCCTTCACCATGTACTTCCCAAAGCACTTGCAGCAACTGGAGAGACCACAGAGGTTCCTCATCAGGAGAATCCAGGGCCTCAAATATCTACCCTACACAGATAGGCTAAAAGCCCTGTCTCTCTATTCAGTTTCATACAGACTCCTCAGAGGTCACCTCTGTATGACATACAAGGCAATCACAGTCCCCGCCTTGATGGGACTGCTGCATATCCGCAAGTCAAGCTCCATTCGAGTAACCCATATGTGTGACATCAACCTGGTTTGTGATAGGTGGGACAGATTTGTGTCCCAGAAACTCCCCCATTTGTGGAATAGACTCCCTCGCCACGTTAAGCGGAGCACCTCATTATCCCTTTTTAAGTGCAACCTTGATAACTGGATGGGAAACAGAAAATACACCCCTGAGATTCCACCTGTGTCCCTGCTGGACAGGGACTTTGGCTGCTGACTTGTCTAAACATGGGCTAAACTCTTGGCTAGGCCTATAAAGGCCTCAGAGTCAATAACCTAGTAACCCCCCTAAGATCCTATGATCCTATGTGTCCAGACATCTGAACCTAACTTTCAGTACACCAAACACACACTCAATGTTATTTCACACTGTTACATGTGCTCTGTTGTAGGCCTCCTCTACAGGGTTTGATGGTTCTGTGTACAAGAGCATTAGCCAAGGCTCAACTCAAGTGGATAACCAGTCACCTGTTGTGGGGAGTAAACTCATATGTTGCAAGCATGAATAATGTTGAAAAGGATGTCCTTAGCTGACATCCTAGCTGTGTTCCTGTACTTACCTAGTAGTAGTGCCTCAGGTGTTTCACTTTGCTGGAATGCAGTCTACAGACCACTTTCCCTCCAAATGGCAGCATCACATACACTTTCAGTATGTGTTGCCATGATGTTTGTTATGCTGCCATCTGCTGCATATGCAATCTGGCAGTTCAAGGCAGGCCAACCCTTTCTGTTGATGTATCTGTCTGTTTCTGGATGAACTGAGATTTTGATAGGGATGTAGGTGCAGTCTGTTGCACCACATACATGTGGGAAGTTTTCAAGGTTATAGAACTGATGCATAATAGTTCTCCACTCCATGGGGGTAGATGGAAAGTATATGCAGTCATCCACCTTGCTGCACATTGCTGCTAGGAATTTTGACAGGCACTACTGGCAGCTATCTGTGATACTCCTGCGGCATTCTCCATGTGCCTTTGGAATGTTCCAAATGCAAGTACGCACAGGTTGAAACACACTTTGGTTTCTAGAGGGATAAGGTTGCTTCACAATGTCCACACAGGCATGTATGGAGCACACATATTGCCCACAGCCTGAACCAGCTGTCTGTCTAGGTGGTACGTCAATGATTGGTTGATCTGACAGCTGGCTTAGCTGCACCCTGGTTCTCACTCTAGCTGGCTGCCTTCTAGGATGCACAGCCATATATTCCTCCATAGCTTGCAGTACCCCAACCTGTTGCAGTTCATTTACTGCAGATAGAATTTTTTTGTTCAGTATTATTACTTATTCTATCATATTCTGTGGTAATAGCTTCTGTTCCTTACATTGCAGTATGGCATATGCCAAGGATTTCAGAAACAGAGCTGATGTTGCACTTTGTCACGTTTAAGTTGCTCTAGGCACACACAATGCATTTTGGAATCCAACAGGAGTTGATGAATCCATGGTTAAGTCCTCACTCTGCTTACGGTCTATGTTCTGAAATCGCATCTGCAGCTGGTGAACTGAAGTCTTTATTCAGGATACTGCACTGTCTGCATATAGCTTTTGGAATCCAGTCCATTGTCTTTCCAAAAAATAAAAAGAAAGAAACACACCTCTTACATCTCCTTTTGTAGAATTAAAACTAAATGACCTTATATGGTAGAATTTTGCAATACAGTTCATTAAAGTCTACAGAATTTTGCACGGTCTCTTGGATAAATTTATATTTTTCCATCACTTTTGTCACTTTGTTTTTAAACATGCATTTCTGATATGTATCTCTCATTCCTATTGAACATGGGAAGAATTATATTCTACTTGGTGTTCAGATTTTATGTCAATTAGATGTCCAGATTATTTTCTGGATGTACCTACTTTTCAAGAGCCTTTGTACCTATTTTCAATGTTTGCAGGTTGAAAGCCATGGTTGTAGCATTCCTATCAAGTTCTGATTACTCAAAATGCCCTTCATTATACCTCACAAGAGTTGTTACAGCCTGTGTATAAAGGCACATTTGTTATAAAATTTTGAAATAACAGTCACCGAAGACTGGCAGGCATTACTAAAATAAGGCTACATGGCTCGAGTGTGACTATTTTGTGATCAATAATCATCAATGATAATCACAAAGTAGTGTTAATCAAGCAAGATGGACTTACAAAAGTCCTTAATCTTCTAAGAAAGCATTTTTGCAAGGGAACAAGCCCCCTACACCCCCAACATAAAAAAATTGTGCCACCACAGCCCCTGCTATTTATATATACCAACCTTGCTATCACTGTAACCCAGGAAAAAAAAATCCATGTGATACCATAATCTTGATCTTTGACTGCAAAATCCTAAAATTGCACACAATAGACTATCAGTAACTAGTATGTTACATTGACCCCTGGCACCCCTACTAGCTTCATCCCTCTCCTCCATCTTAATAATACCTGATTACACTAAATATTCTGCTGCCCCTGACCCTAACATGTATTTTAACTTAAAAAAGCCCTTCCCATAAGACTACCAAATTTGAGTTGAATGTGGGCATGTTATGGGTAATGCATTTAAAAAAGAAATTTGTTGAGTATTGATGTGCTTTGTGTTTGATATAGTAAACCGTGATTTGGTGGATGTTTCTTTTGTTGACCAAGCAGCATGGCCAGTATTCATTTTATATATATATATATATATATATATATATATATATATATATATATATATATATATATATATATATATATATATATATATATATATATATATATATATATATATATATATATATATATATATATATATATATATATATATATACATATATATATATATATATATATATATATATATATATATATGTGTGTGTGTGTGTAGATATATATATGTAGGGCTACTTCTGTTTGTTGAAAACATGTTTTTTCGAATAACAGAAGTATGAACCCACTTCAGTGAAAGTGCACTTAACTGAAAGTGCACTTTAGTGAACACTGGTCCACCGAACCAGAAAACACAACAGACAAACTCTGCAAACACAATTTTGAAGGGGGCAAGCTCCCCTGCACCCCCCACCCCCTACTTATATATAAACTAACTCCAAGACTGAGTAGGAAACGGGTATATTTCCTTATCCCCACTGTACCATGCTTCAGTGAACTGGGAAAGTGTGTTTGCAGAGTTTGTCTGTTTTGTTTCCCGGTTCGGCAAACCAGTGTTTGCGAAAGTGTACTTTCACTGAAGTGTGTTTGTACTTCTGCTATTCAAAAAACTGTTTTTGATTAACAGACGTAGACCTCCTTGTGGCAGAGTTAAAGATGTTAAGATTTGCACTCGGTGTGACTAGGATGGATAGGATTAGGAATCAGTATATTAGAGGGTCAGCTCATGTTGGACAGTTTGGAGACAAAGCAAGAGAGATGAGATTGCGTTGGTTTGGACATGTGCTGAGGAGGGATGATGGGTATATTGGGAAAAAGATGCTAAGGATGGAGCAGCCAGGTAAGAGGAAAAGAGGAAGGCCTAAGATAAGGTTTATGGACGTGGTGAGAGAGGACATGCAGGCAATTGGTGTGACAGAGCAAGATGCAGAGGATAGGAAGAAATGGAAAGAGATGATCCACTGTGGCGACCCCTAACGGGAAAGCCGAAAGATGATGATGATGATGTATATATACACACACACACACATATATATATATATATATATATATATATATATATATATATATATATATATATATATATATATACACATATAGAAATACATACAGATATATAGATATATAGATATATAAACACAAACATGGAATTATTTTCTTTGGTCAACAAATCAGCAACATTGATTGAAGGCCAGAATGTCAACCACAAAAGGTAGACAATGCAAATGTCAACTGTGCATGCTCAAGGAAAATCAGCACTGCATACAGATAAACAAACAAAATACATACATGCATACACAAATAAATAAATACATAACATTGTTTTATACATGCATACATAAATAAATAAATACATAACGTTGTTTTATACATGCATAGATAAATAAATACATAACGTTGTTTTATACATGCATACATAAATAAATACATAACGCTGTTTTATACATGCATACATAAATAAATAAATACATAACGTTGTTTTATACATGCATACATAAATAAATAAATACATAACGTTGTTTTATACATGCATACATAAATAAATCAATACATAACGTTGTTTTATGCATGCATACATAAATAAATACATAACGTTGTTTTATACATGCATACATAAATAAATAAATACATAACGTTGTTTTATACATGCATACATAAATAAATACATAACTTTGTTTTATACATGCATACATAAATAAATACATAACGTTGTTTTATACATGCATACATAAATAAATACATAATGTTGTTTTATACATGCGTACATAAATAAATAAATACATAACGTTGTTTTATACATGCGTACATAAATAAATAAATGCATAACGTTGTTTTATACATGCATACATAAATAAATAAATATATAACATTGTTTTATACATGCGTACATAAATAAATAAATACATAACATTGTTTTTGCAGGGGGAAATCCCCCCTGCACCCCCAATACCTCCTTCTAATTATATATACTGACTCTAACATTGCACAATCCCCATGGAAAGGTAATATTTCCCTACCTTTAGATTGTCAATATAACACACCAATTGACCATTTGCATATGTCGATCAAATGTAGTTGAATAAACAGATGTTGACCACCTAGGATTTTTGAACAAATGCATGCATCACTCACACGTACACATGTAAATGTTTTGAACACAGCTGTGGAAAAGAATCTACATGAAAACAAGAGCAAGTAAAAGCTCTTAAAATTTGTACAGGACTGACCTCAGCATGTAACCCCATACATATTGTGATCTAATTACATACTGTGGATGCTAGAATATCAGAGTTACAAAATAAAAATACATTTTTAAATGCCATGACATAAATGCACCTTTGCTCCCCCATCCTCAAAAGAAAATACAATTGCACATAATGCATGCTGCAAAAATGTTTAAACATCCTGAAACAGAGTATTATATTGTACTGTAAGCAGGTGTACTATATAGCAGATATATGGGCAAAGTAATAACCTCCTTTGTGTTTACAACATTGGGCTCCCGTACAGTTTCTCCTCTGACATGGTTACTAGCCATGTAGATTTCAGGCTGTTTTGTTTTCAGTGGATGTCAACAGTGATTGATGACATCAGGGGTGTGTGGCAGATTACACTTTCAAAGTTGTACAGGTCAGTCTGTGGAGGGTGAAAGTTCATAGGTTCATAGGAGATTACTAGGCTATTGACCCAAGGGTCATTTTATCTCATTACAGTAGAGTGACGCCTCCAGGTTCATCTGGAGTTAACTCCTACTGACACCTCTAGGCATCAAATATTGCTTGTTCATATTTACAACAATAATTCCAAAACCATGCTATGTATGAGCTTTAAAAGATTTCATCTTAAAACTTACACAGTGGCAAACTCAACTGCATTAACATTTGAGCTCTGTCTAGTGCAGGTAAAGAGATATTAGCTGTTGTTTTTATGATTTATTTATTATTTATTATTTATTTCCAGTTTGATCACTGGGGTAGTCCAGCGGGCCAAGCAGAGCCCATTTTCAGTGGCGCCCAGGGAGAAAACCTTCAAAAGCAGTTAATAAATATAACATAAGTACAGTATATAATATATAGTATACAAAAGCATAAATATGCAATTTAAAATTCAAATACAAAATCAGGGAGTATATGTTTATAAACACAAATGTTAAAATATAGATAATTATACAAGTTTAGTGTTTGTTCTAACAATGATGTTCGTGATCAGAGGTGATAGTAAATGAGATTGAAGGGAGGTTTGAAAGAGACAACGGTGTTATTTAGGTGGGAAGGGGGCAGGAGCAGTCCCAGTTTGAGGTAATGTAAGAATGGAGGAGAGATTTGAAATTAGACTGACTGTGAGTACAGCAGAGGGGGGGGATTCCATAGCTTAGCTAAGGAGTGTGATCGAAGTAATTGGCCAGGAGGGGGTAGGGGTTTATAGATTTTAAGGAGGTTTTGGTTTTCAAAGACTATGACTAGGGAGGTAAAGGGTTAAGATAGATGAAAGAGAGGGACAGATGGATTGTTGGAATATGAGTTTGTAAGTAGCGGGGAGTTGTATGAATTTCGGGTAATTAGGAAGCTCAAGACAGTTTAGGGATAGGAGGGAATGGCAGTGATGGGTGGAGTATTTGGACCCTGTAGCAAGTTTACAGACTTTGTCATAGCAGGCTTCCAGTTTGTTTTTTAGGCTAAGCTGGAGATGAGTAAGTAGAGGGGCACCATACATAAGAGAGGGGAGCAGGTAGGAGGAGGCTAGAGTATATCTGGTTGAAGAGGTTAGATAGCGATTTTGTCTATAAAGCAGACCTAGTTTTTGGTGTTTTTTTTTTTTTATATTATTTTGGATGTGGATATCGAATTTAAATGTTCATCAAATGTAACTCCGAGTATTTTAGTGAGAGGTACAATTCTGATTAGGGTCAGAAGATGATTGTGTGTTAGTTATGGCAAGAGTTGGTGATGAATAGCTATAGGATGGAAGCTAACAGTGTCTGTGTTATTGCTGCCTTTGTGGAGAGGGGTGACAAAAGCTTTCTTCCAGAGTGAGGGGACATAGGCTTCTTGGATGGACCTTCTGATAAGAACGGAAATGGGGAGGGCAATGCTGTCTGCAGCCATCTTAAGGAAGGATGGAGGCAGATTATCACGAGCGTAGGAGCAAGGCTTTAGTTTAAGGAGGGTTTTTATGCTGCTAATGGGGAGAGGTTTAAGACTGAAAGGTGGGGTGTTAGAGGGAAAAGCAGTAGACGGGGCACTATGAGAGGGAGAGAAGATGGGAAAGTTTGCAGTTAGTTTGGCTATGCAGTCAACAAAAAAGGTGTTGAAATTAGATGCAATTTCTTGGACTGGGGAGTTTGGGTTAGGGCATGGATTGTCTTTTCTACCAGGGTTTAGAAGGGAGGAAATGCAATTCCAGAACTTTTGGGGTTAGAATTATGTTCTGATTGGAGTTTGGAGTAAAAAGTCTTACGGTCTTTAGTTATTACTTTCTTCACTGAGTTGTTGAGTTGTTTGAATTCAATTAGAGAGTTTGTTAACTTATTTTTTTGGCATTGCTACCAACATTTGTCTCTGAGGTGCATTCGTTTTTTGGATTCTTTAGATAGCCAGGGAACGGTTTCGGCTTATAATGATATTAATTTATATAGATATAATTTTCACATTTTTCTAAATATCTCAACAACCACAAAACACAGACAGAACTCCTTAGCCTCTTATGAAAGCTCTCAGCTGGGTGAATAAAATACTGCTGACTGTATGAGTGTAACTTCAGTGGCTGCAGAGTCATTGTAAGTTGTTTACAAAATATTTCAGACATAATAGTTACTGTGTTTACTGTGAGTTATAAAATTCATTTTAAGACCTAGAACCTAAAGAATACTGCCACTATAAAAATAATTAGTGCTGAGGGGTTTGCTCTTTGATTCTATCAAAACGCTTAGGCTCCGCCCATTGGAAATTACAGTGCAAACTTCCTGAGCTTCATTGGAGTGAATGAGTTAAGCCTAGCCTATTACACCCATTATATTTCAAGAGAAAAAGTCTAGTCAATACCTAAGATTACTATTAATAATTACTTCACATGTCCAAGAGGGATGTGGGAGCTATTCCCGGCAAGAATTTGCGGTTTCCCATCCTTTCATCCAGGTTCCTTTTGAACAGAGTCATAGAGGTGCTCTGCTTAACATGAAATGGTAGCCTATTCCAGAGATGTGGCAACCTCTGTGAGATGAATTTGTCTCTCCAGCATGTCCTATTTAAATTTCAGGCCAGATTTAGGTCACTGGAGCAGGTAATTCTAGGTCCCATTTGGCTTATGGTGTGCAGCAAGTTCATCAGGTTGGGGTCAGAGATTGCTGTGTCAGCCAGGCATAAGTCTCCCCTAAGCAGCCTATATGCTACTGAGTACAGTGACAAAGACTTCCATCTGTCTGTGTAATGCATGTGCTGAAGACCCTGGATCTTCTTAGTTAAAAATCTCTCAGGTATCTCCAGTTGCCACAGATGCCTAGTACTGTACATACCAAAGGGGGCATTATACTCAATTATGGGCTTCATAAGGGATGAGTATAGGGGGCTTATAACCTCCTTTGCTCTTCAGACTATGCCTTTGCTAATCAAATGTGTGAAATAGAATGCTTTTCTTATTACAGTGAACAGATGGTGGCCAAAGTTTAGGTCACAGTCTACCTGTGTGCCCAAATCCCTCACTACAGCATTTGTACTTAAGGTATTGTTGTTTAATTGATAATAGGGACATCCCTTTTACTGAAGGGGATGATGATGCATTTTTTTGCATTTAGTTTGAGTTCATAGCTTTGGCACCAATCTTTGGTCTGTGTAAGCCCCTGTTGGAGTACACTGACATCATTTGGGGAGTCAACGATGGTGCCAAGTTTTCAGTCATCAGCAAACTTGGTCAGCCACAGCCCCTTTGTTTTGCCCCAAACTTCTGAGAAGTAAATACCAAACAAGAGGGGGCCCAGTACTGACCCTTGTGGAACCCCATTGGTGACAGGTCTGCTGTGTGAGGGAGAGTCACCCACCTTGATAGCATGTGTATGGTTAGTTATCCAATTTGCAACCCACCTAACAACAAAGTGGTTGACATTTAGGTGGGTGAGTTTGTCAATAATGCCTGAATGGGGGATTGTGTCAAAGGCATTTGTCAAGTCCTGATATGCTGTGTGCACAGCTTTGCCTCATCTATGTTCCTGGTCATATTTTCAAAGAAGTTTACTAGGTTTAACAGGCATGATCGACCCTTAAAAAACTGAATGGGGTTGGATCAAGGGTTTGGAGGTCACTTATATCAAAACGCATCAAGGTCTGTCAATCATGTCATCCCAAGCTGACACAAACTGGATCCCCTTAAATGACATCAGAAACTAAGCCAATTATTAAAGTCAGTCATTTTTTGTTTATATTGTGGCATCATTCTAGGTGAGTGTAAAATGCTGCCCAAGGCTAGGGACATACCTGCCTGGAACACATATTCAGAGAGCTCAATCATGTCTCCCTTCATATAGTCCAGTGAGGTACATCTCAAGTCATTCACACCAACATGAACTATGACTGAGTCATAATGGTACTTGTTGTTGAGTGATTTGGTGCATGTGTGATCTGACAAATCTGGGCAACAGACAGACAGCTAACCGTGACTTTCTCCTTATCCAACCTTGTGAGTGGGATGTCACTGTGTCTCACTTTGGAATCTCCAATAACAAGAAAATTAGGTTTGGCTGTGTTGCACCTTAAGGGCCTAGTTGGTGAGACACTGGTTTATTATTTGTCTTGAGTGCTGTGGGTCCTGTGTTAGGTGTAGCCACCATGTGCTTAGGAGGTCTCTGATGTTTAAGTAAATTTTTGGAGCGTACCTCCGCATATGATGGTCGATGTGTTGAATTCAAGCTTTGTGTATGAATTGTGGTATGTGTACTTTGTGTAACCACTGTGGTGTGAGAGCTGACAACCTCTTTGGTGTTATTGGTTGCTGCACAAGAGAGCAGGGATTCCAGATTCTTGGTGTAAATACATCTCTCACACTCCGTACTAGAGTGATTTAGTAGTAGAGAGTTGTCTGTGTACATGAGGCAGTTGCTATGCTGGCTCAGGAGACCCATATCAACCAAGTTTGCAGGAGAAACAAGGGTATTCTGAGTCTCCATAATTCTAGGTTTAGACCTGTTACTTTGTAGAGCATTTGTTGATCATGCAGTAGTTTTGCAAGATCAGTGGAGCTGAGGCAGGTTGCAAACTCACTCGAGCTGTGTTAAAACCAACTGCAAACCCATGCAAATGTGGGGCTTTTATAACAAACATGAGGAAATGGCTAGAAACAAATTAACCAATCCTAAAGCTCAAAACTGAGCCCTGGTACAGTAACCTTCCATTAGATCAGTCCAAACTGACGCCTTCCTCCCACAAGGGCAAAGGGGGAATCTCTCAAATAAAAGATTTCCTGATTTAATGCTCAATCTGTACAATCAGAACTAGATTCAGCAGGTCTACAGCAACTAGAAGTGCAACCAAGAATTAAAACACAGTAAAAACAGTAAAATTGAAATTACAGCAGATATGGTTTAAATGCAGCAAATACAATAAAACCTGAGCCCTGTTACAGTAACCTTCAATTAGATCAATCCAAACTGTACCTTCCTCACATGAGGGCATGGGGGGCCTCTCCAACAAAAGATTTCCTAATTTAGTGCTCAAGCTGTACAACCAGAAGCAGGTATGAATCTAGCCTATGCTACAGCAACTAGAAGTGCAACCAAGAATCAGAACACAGTAAAAACAGTAAAAAGCGGTTGCAATTTCAGCAGATATGGTTTAAAAGCAACAAATACAACTAAAGTACAGTACAAATGCAGAAAACAGTTTAATTAAGGCACTTAGCATTCGTTGATCACACAGTAGCTTTGGAAGATCAGTGGAGCAGAGGCAGGTCACCAAACTCACTGGAGCTGTGTTAAAACAAGTGCAAACCTGTGCAAACATGGGGCTTTTATAACAAACAAGAGGAAATGGTTGGAAACAAATTAACTAATCCTAAAGCTCAAAAACTGAGCCCTGTTACAGTAACCTTCAATTAGACCAGTAAAAACTGTACCTTCCTCCCATGAAGGCACAGGTGGCCTCTCCAACAAAAGATTTCCTGATTTAGTGCTCAGTCTGCACAACTAGAACTAGATTCAGCAGGTCTGGAACTAGAGTATGTTACAGCAACTAGAAGTGCAAACAAGAATCAGAACACAGTAAAACAATAAAAAAACAGTTGAACTTGTAGCATATATGGTTTAAATACAGCAAATGCAATTAAAACACAGTACAAGTGCAGAACACAGTTTAAATGAAGCACTTAATATTGAGCTTGGAAGCCGCGGTGGTGCAGCGGTAGCATTGTCGCCTCATAGCAAGAGGCTCTCCCATTCGATTCTTGGCTGGAGCGCCTTCTGTGTGGAGTCTGCATGTCCTCCCCGCAGTCGAGTGGCATTCGAAAGACATGCGTGAATGGGTGTGCCTTCGTTGAAGGTTGGGCGTCGGGCTGGCACCTCGGCATCATAAAAAATTGACTGCCAATCATTAGCAGACTGGAGTTCTGCTGTGGCGACCCCTAACTGGGAAAAGCCAAAAGAAAACAACTTAATATTGAGCTTAAACCAGAAAAAAAGACACTTAGAATGACAGGCACCATAAGCATTCAACCAGCAATTCCCAGCTCAAAAAGGTGGAGACTACCCTCCTCTCTCATAAGAGTGTAGATCAGCAAACCTTCTTAATGTAAAATAACTGGTCTGAAGCTCAAGTGCTTAAACCAGAACTAAAGCACTTTTAGGATAACAGACACAATAAGCCTTCAACCAGCAATTCCCAACTTAGAAGGATGTAAGCTAGCTATCCTGCCACAAGAGTGTAGACTGCAACCTTCCTTATGTAAGATAACTAGTCTGAAGCCCAAGTGCTTAAATCAAAACTAAGAGGCTTAGAATAATAGTTACAACTGAATAAGACTAATAACAAGCAGTAATAAATGTAACTTGAACACTTTTAAGAACAAGTAACAAAAAGCAAAATAAAGTAATAAACTATGAAGAAGCACAAATACAGTAAAAGTAGCTGAATAACATCTTTTTAGTAAGTGGGAAGGGAAGAAACAGAAGATAATTCAAGTTTAAGATGGTAAGGGTAGGGTCTTCCCAACTGGTTAATAGTACAGGCAGGCAAACTCAAAAGTCTCCAAGCTTGAATACAAAAACAGTTGGCCAGGTGGGTGGGAAAAATCAAATGCAGAGCAAGATCAGCAATAGTCAGGCAGAATCAGATCAAATAGGCACTCCAGCTAAATGAAGATGCCTCCAACAATGCATGTAAGCTATGCACAAATCACAGGTTGTGTGTCATCCTTGGAATTTTGTTGTAAAATGTGCCTTTTCTGTTTCTAATAATTTTTATACATTTTTATGTCCTTGTTTGCACAATGGTGCATGTAGTGCACCCATGGGAAATGGAGGAATGAATAGCAGCTTTTGTTGTGCTTGTCATATAAATTGTCTTGTGGCACCATGTGTATGTGTAGGGCTAGAGTGCAGATGGTCCTGGGTTCAAGTACAAGGTGGGAAACCTTTCCTTTTTATACTCAATGTTTGCACAATAATATGGGAATGGAGGAAAGTAGTTACAATTTTGCCATGCTTACTTTATTTATGCATAGCTGCACGGGGGTTCATAGAAGTCCACCTAGCACACTGATGAGCAAGCAGCAGGTGTGTGTAATATACGCTAATTACAGTATAAGCAGGTGAATTCCATTTTCATGACCCAATCCAACACTGTAAAATTATTCAACATGCTATAAGGCATCCATATCACCTCCATTCTTGTTTTTCCTAAATACTTCAATACCATTGGAGTATACAAAAGGAAATTTTAACACAATGTTAGTGGTTGCTGCAGCTTTGCTACATATTTATGTGCTACAGGCTGAAGTCAGTGCTGCTGGTACTGATGACAATAGGTCTAGGATGAGAAGGAGAAGAGTGTTCTGGCCCAGGGTTACTTATCAGATGGTACATGACCTGGCAATTGTAGAGCACTACAAGCTGGACGAGAACTCTGTGAACTCTGTCACCCTCAAATCTGATCCAGAAACAATCAAGGGGAACACAACCCAGTGGAAACTAAGATGTGTGTTGCCCTTAGAATATTAGCTACAGGTACTTTTCAAAGACCAACTGGAGACATGATGGATATGTCACAGGCATCATCATCCAGAATCCTCCATCAGTTCCTGGATGCTATGCTCATACATGCCAGTGATCACATATGTTTTACCCATAGTTCTGAGGAGAGGACTAGCAACATGCAGCAGTTTTACTCTGTAGCACACTACCCTGAAGTACTGGGTGCCATAGATTGTACTCATGTACACATCAAGATACCACCTGGTGAGCAAGGTGGAATCTATATGAACCACAAGGGATACCACTCTATCAGCTGCCAAGTCATGTGCAATGCCTAGGGAATAATTTTGAATGTTTGTACTGGCAACCCTGGCAGTTATCATGGCTCCCATATCTGTCACACTTCACATCTGTATCAGATGTTTGCTGGGGGGGGGGCATCCCACAGGGCCATTTACTGGGGGATGCTGGCTATGCACTGGAGCCATGGATGATGATACCCATCAAAAGTGCACACACACCCATGGAAAAATGCCATAATAAGGCACATGATCAAACCAGAAACATCATAGTGCATGTGTTTGGGCTGTTGAAGTAATGGTTCTGATGCTTAGATAGAGCTGGTGGAGGCCTGCAGTATAGTCCAGAGACATGCACACAAGTCTTCACAGTATGTGCTATGCTCCACAATCTGATCTTGCAGAAACAGCTGCAGCAGGATAAGATAGGGAAAGGGACACACATCCCCCCAGTGGTGTGGATTTGTGAAAAAAGAACTTTAACAGGTGACAGCAGAAAGACCTTTAGTTTACTCATATGTGTCCATTATTAAGTAGTAGACCACAGGTTTCAAAGATTCACACAGTCACACCTCTGAAGTCTACTGATGCTCACTACATTGCCTTATTTTAGCACCATACCTTTGTACCAGAAAATCTGTAAAGAGAGAAGTTAGACAATAATGATACACATTACAGTTTCTGACTTTACAACCCTTTCCAAGATCAAACAACAGGCAGGAAGCAGAACAAGGAGAGTAACAAGAGCATCATGTCCTTATTTGTGCCATAGCAGTAACAACTTTGCTTACCCACAAAAGAACAGGCTAAGCATGTTTGTAACATAACAGCACATGATATCCCCTCCCCAACAGCAGTGTAGTCTTGCTTGTGCAATAACAGTAACTCAGCAATGGTCAACCCAAAGAAACAGTATATGGCTGTTTGTGCCATCTAACCTGCCCTTCACTTGCTGGCCTATGCATATCATATAACTCCCAGTTAATATCTGCACACATTTTAAAACCAAGGATATTGAATTCCTTACACACTTGAATGTCTCACAGTACTGGTCAGATAACTGATGAAGTACCAAGAAACACAGACAAGTTAGACAAAGCTGTATATCTGCAAGGAGCATCCTAACAGGTTGTGTGATTGGTAAGTGCACTATGTCCAAATATAATAAAGAAGGTTAAAAGTACAAGTCACATCTGAATATCTTATAGCAGTGTGCATTGTGATGTATTTGTTTGTGTGAACAATTACTTCAATTCTTTGTTGCAAAGCTGTTTGTGTGCCAAAGAGGGCTAAGGCATCCATCCTATTTTCTGAATCTGCAGTGGTGTGAGAGTTCAAATTGTGAACTATGTAGAAATATCTGACGTGTAGTATCATTTTGTAGTGTGTATGTCATACCTTGCTCCTACTCAGTTCATGTATATCTCCCTTTCCATTTATGTTCCTACCTTTCTTTTTGTTTATTCCACTGATTACACAATGCGCCTCATAGTGCAAATGCAAATAACTGCCAGTGTGGCTGTGCTTATGTGGCTTGCATGAAGGACAACATTGCCGAAACCAGACCACCTAGGAAACAGGCAGGCAGACATAGAAACTGGATACATTCAATAAATGCTTTTAGCCATCGCAAAAGCGTAGCATGGAGTAACTGTCACACTGCTGACCTACATGCAAACAGCTGTATCTCACATGCTAATACACCTTGTTAACTATAGTGCAAATCTGCTACCTAATGCATACCTTTCAACTGTTTAGATTTTTGTAGAATATCCTGATTTTTGCATCACATTTTTGCCCTACTCCTCATAAAAAGTAGTTTTTCTGGCAAATAATTTGAAGATGCTTGAGTATTGAAGCTAGAAAACAATGACACGCATGTAAATTTCAAAACTCCTACCCTTCAGATGATTCACATTAATGCAAAACATGTTATTCTATCAACTGTATAAGTTTGTGAGAGCAGTATGTAAAACATGTCCCTGTGTTTGGTTCTTTTTCAACCCAATATGTATGGCTTTGTCCAGATTTCTTGCTATAAAAGGTTGAGAGGTATGGCCCAATGTACTACAGAAATTTATGTATAATGCTATCTGATTTCAGTCCATGTGTTGGCTACACACCCAAATTACACATTACAACCTTGTGGTCTCAGTTTATTTTTTTCCACATCTATATCAACCGCACGACAATGTGTAATCTATAATGTTGTGTGCTCCCTCATGGACAGTGCCAGTTGGTGGTGCTCACAACCTTGCTATGCTAAACTCAAATATCCAAATATGCACAATAAGGGTACTTGTGTTGTTATACAGCTAGGCTTCTAAGCAGCCTAGTACTATTAGGCTATTAGCCTTATATGACACTGTGAATCTATGTGTCTATGCAGGCCTCCCAAGCTGTTGTTCCTCACATGGCCTGCAGATGTTATCTACTATAAGTTCACCTGCACTCCTGTATAACTCAGACTTGTTCTGTTGTGCATGCATTAAGTACTGTGTTCTGTAGTCTGTGCACTTAGGTAAAGGTTCTGGCCTCACTTCCATTGACTGTGTGTTTGTGAGTGTGTGTGTATATGTGTGTGTGTGTGTGTGTGTGTGTGTGTGTGTGTGTGTGTGTGTGTGTGTGTGTGTGTGTGTGTGTCTCTAGTCAACAGAATAGAAGTGCTATCCTACAGTTATTTCTCCAATGGCATATCTGGCCCTTTTTTTGATAGTTGCTCATCCTTACAGATTCATTCCATACCGGCCTCTCAAGTTGTTTTTCACAGGGCCTGCTGAAGTCAGCTACTATAAGTTCACCTGCACTCATGTATAATTCAGACTTGTGCCATGGCATGTGCATTAAGTACTGTGTTCTGTAATCTGTCTACTTAGATATGTAGGGGTTTTAATCTCACTGTAGTCAATTGGGTGTGTGTGACTCTAGGCAGCAGAACTTAAGTGGTATCCTACAGTTACCTCCCCAATGGCATGGCTGGCCATTTTTTTGATAGCTGCTCATCCCTACACATTCATTCCATACTGGCATCCCAAGCTAGTGTCTCTCACAAGGCCTGCTGATGTCATCTACTATAAGTTCACCTGCAATCCTGTATAAGTCAGACTTGTGCTGTGGCACGTGCATTAAGTACTGTGTTCTGTAGCCTGTCTACTTAGGTAGGGGTTATAATCTCACTACATCAACTGAGTGTGTGTGTATGTGAGCTGTAACTTGATATTGCAGAGAGCATTATACACTAGCAGGTGGAATGCATATCTTGTCATCAAAAGGCACTGCCGATGTCTTCAGCTATAAAGGGTTGCCTGACACACTGCAAGCCAGACTTGTGCCATGACATTTCTGTTACTTTCAGTCTCAACTGTGTGTGTGTGTGTGTGTGTGTGTGTGTGTGTGTGTGTGTGTGTGTGTGTGTGTGTGTGTGTGTGTGTGTGTGTGTGTGTGTGTGTGTGTCCACATGCGTGAGCTGTAACTTGATATAACAGAGAGCATTTTACACCAGCAGGTGGGACGAATATCTTGTCCTCAACAGACACTTCTCATGTCATCAGCTATAAAGGGTTGTCTGACACAATGCAAGTCAGACTTTTGCTGTGGCATGTATGTTACATTTAGTGTTCTGTAGTCTGTGTACTTAGATAGGTAGGGGTTCTATTCTTACTTCAGTCAACTGTGTCTATGAGTGAGCTGTAACTTGATATTACCGACAGCATTTTACACCAGCAGGTGGGACACTGTTATTCCCATATACTCAACAGGCAATGCTGATGTTGCCGGCCATATCAGAGTATTGTATATGTAGGTTTCTCACCAGAGCATGTTCAGACAGTGATCTGGATGTCAGGCAGACATCACATCATGTGATATATGAAAGATTATAGTGACATGCATTTTAGTCTGTACACATACACCATGGCATGGGTTATAGGCTCTGTGTTAGCTTGATGAGAAAGCCCTGTGGGGTGTCCCACTGATGCATGTTTCTGGTAAGCTATATGCAACAGAGACCATGATACTATACTGTTCTGATGAGGTTATACTACAGTGCTGTCATGCAATCCAGGGACCTGAATGTAATGGCCTGACATGATGTGCACCATATGTTTATACTGGATAATCATTAAAAAGAACAATTAGAAAGTACTAAGACACATTGCAGTTGTTGACTTAACAACCCTTACAAGAGAATACACTATAAAGTAGTGAAGTGATGTTGCTATCCACTGTACAACTTGGCATGACAAATATAATTCACAGATACAATTATCATTTAAACAACACAAATGTAGATAAACTAAGCAATAATGTAGCTGAGCACCCTATGCATCAGATGCAAAGCTTTTCTTTCCATGAATCCAAAAGAGAGAAATCAGGGATATGGCACAGTTATCACTTGCACAGGGTACTGTTGGGTGGGGGGGCTAGGCTGAAAACAAAGGTTGTTGAGTATGTGTGAGTAAGAACTTGGAAGCAGGCAGGCTGAACCATGTAACTGTTGTATGTCTGTAGGGGTCCTCCATGTGAATGTGGTGTGTGACAGGGTGCGTGAACACACCCAAGCTCAGTGCTAGCTCTAAATCTTGGTATGTTGGAAAGGTATTAGCTGTGGATGGTAGAGTTGTCAGTTCATCATTTCCACCTCCGACCATGAGACCTGGCTCTGCCAGGAGATGCACTGGCACCTCCATGCCCAAGGTCAGATGCAGTGCCACTACCTGAGTGTGACTATTGTCTGCTGGATGTACTCCCTTCATGGGAATGCCCAGGACCATGACCCCATGGCTTGCCATGTCTAGTGTGGACAGCATACTCCCTGATGGTGCAGGGAAAGTACTGCCATTACAGGAGCATAATTGGACATGGCCATGTTGACTAGCAGTAGATGGTGTGGCTGACCTATACCCATGTGGACAATGCCCCCCTCCCAGCAGAAGTGTCATCACAGACACTGCACAGTCCTTGATATAACCCCCTCGTTCCATCACAGACACCCCATGTTCCAATTTGTCATTCAACCGATCCATTGAATTGGCTACACGGTGGAGACAGTCATGAATGTCAGACTGCCACATCTAGAACTGTGAAAATTTGTCTGGAGTGCCTTTCAGAACATGTCTGTGCCTCCATGATGGCCCTAAACATCAGTTAAGTGACATGGGAAGAGACACCTGCACCTGGTGGAGGAGGGACAGCAGGCCTCCTCCAAGCACTCTTATCAACTCTCCTACATGGCACTTTGCCAACACATTGGCTATAGACAGATTCAACAGGCACTGAAGCCACAGTAGCCACACTCCCGATCAATGCCTTCCTCATCAATCTGTTCGATATCTTTGGCATCAGTGGACTGGGTAGGTGTAGGCTTACTGGCTGTGTCCATGGAAAATGAAGGGGGTCACTGGATGTTATCCTCTGTGCAATATTCAACCTCTGCATCCCCCAAATGTGCCTCAATTTAGCCACCATCATCATCATCAGTGCCTGTTGAGACACTGTCATCAGGTGTCAGAGTGCCCATACTCTCACTGTCAAACTCACCTGTGATAAAAAGGGAGAAACACAGGAGTACATTAATACCTATACTACTGTGGTGCAATATATGCTAAAAAGTACACAGCTGTCATTAGTACAGACAGTACAGCAATACATACATACAACATGTCTGAGAGGACACATTATGAGGTATCTTGGAATTTATCTATGGTACTGACATAAATGTATTAGGCTTACTATCTGCAGGAGACCTGCTTCTCTGTATTCCTGATGGTCCTGAAAGAAGTAAAGCAAGAGGTACTGTCAACATTATCACATGTAACAGTAAAAGAGGGGGTAATACAGTTACACCTCTATATCTGCAGTACCTCAAATGTCAACAAGAATGTGGCTGACAACTTCAAATTAAGCTCTTAACTATAGCAATCCTAAATCTACCCACCCAACAAACAACTGACACAGACATACACATTATTGAAGTTAATGCACTATGCCACAGTGTTCTAATTATCATCTAACAAAACATGCCTTGAAGCTCCTGTTGAGATGCAGGAGTTGCACCCACATCCAGAACATACTATGCCGTGGATTACTGGCAGCTGTCCTGGGTGGCAATGTTTGCCAGGAATTCTTCAGTAGCAGTGGGAGGGGGTTCTGCAGCAGGGCCTCCACCTGTGACTTGACGATCGTGTACCACTGCAGCTGCACACATACATGCAGCAGTTACCATGTCTGTTGCTATGTGATGCACCTGCTCATATGTGCAATTGCATCACCCAGTGGTGCTAATGTTGGCCACTAATTCATCCCAGAGGGCTGTACACTCAGCCATATTGGCCCATCCTCTGGACAGCAGCACAGCAGCATGTTGCCTAAGGCATAAAGTATCAGATTATTCTCTGCATCTATAAATGGGGGCCTACAATGAGCAGACATATTTTGTCCTACAAGACAAAAGAAAGATAATACACGAGTATCTGATAACTACAAATTACGTGTTTACAGATAAAGCAGTAAATGAAGGCTGTCAGTATTCCCCCTGGATAAACATGAAAGAGTCTGCATATTTCAAAACATAACAAGACGGAGGATACAAAACAAGGAGACTAACAAGAGAATCATATCCTTGTTTGTGCCATAGCAGTAAGTATAATATGCTCATCCACCCAAAATAATAGTGCAGTATAGTTAGTGCCCTAGCACTAACTCATCTTTGTTTTCCCCAAACAAAATGACAGGCTTAGGACCTATTGTGCTAACAAAACATCTTTGAAATGCTAAAAGTGCTGTCAAAGGACCTCTCCATGTAATGTGTACATATTTATAACATAGCATTCCCTTTTCAAGTATTCTCAATGCTGTGTACCTGTGAAATGGCTTGACAACCAAGGCCATGCCATCATTACACTTCTAAGCAAAGTATACAAATTAAAGAGTGAAAGCCATTACTTCGTATTTATTCGTAACTACCTTCCAGCATATGCATTATGCAGTTAAAATGGAACATACCTGCTGGAATGCAATACTCCTCTGTAAAAAAATACTGTGAAGAAATGCAGTTGTCTTAGTGAGATGAACAATGTACTAACTCTCAACATCAGTCTAGCTAGCTACACATTTGCCTTTTTATAATGGAGTACATTATTAATGGATTGCATCTGTCTTAGTCTGTGCTCCAGAGATGCTAATTACTGCATAAGCAGGTGAATTTTATGTTAATCAACCAATCTTGTGAAGTTATTCAACAATATATAAAGCACCCGTGCAGATTCCATGCTAGTTTTTCCTAGGGGTGTCACAAAGTGTGGAGTATAGGCACAGCATTTACAAGGTAAGTCCTGAACATGTACTGTAATGCATAATATTATTATGGCATGTACTTGTGTTTCATCATGTGGTACAATAAGCAGGTAAAAGGTGGGAAGATGTATACAGAAAGTCAAGCAACATGTGACAGCAGAGTTATTTCACTTGTATGTGTCCATTAGAAAGTAGTAGTCTTCAGCCATGCAAGATTCACACATTCATACCTCTCCAAAGTACTGGTGATCAATGCATGGCCTCACTTTAGCATCATATGTTTGTAGCACCCCTACAGTGTCATCCTCCTTGGTAAGATCCAACCATAAAGCAATCACTTTTGAAGTCACCATCTCCCCTGACCCCCCCCCCACCAGGGTCGAACTAAAAACTTTTCCAAAGCTGACTACAACCTCCTGAGAGCAAGTATAAGCAGCTTCACAGCCACCATCCTTTCAGTTGAATCAAGTACTAATGTCCAAGCCTACACAAAAAAACTATATGAGCACCTATATGGCTGCATGGACTCAACAATACCTGACAGGACAAAATCATCTTCCTCAAGGAAGAGTAAACCTATCTGGTGGACAGTAGCAATAAACAGACTCTATAATAAAAGGAAACAATTGCTGTCCAGGTCCAAGAAGGAGAAGTTGCCAAGTTGGAAGCAATCGCTTCTTTGTCTGAACAAGCAAATAAGGTCACTGGTAAAATCCTCTAAGGGTAACCTCGAGTCCAAATTGGTCACATCCACTAAGGACAATCACAAGGCCTTCTTCGCATACATCCGCAATCTCAAAGGTAACTCCCAAATCTGCTTTGAATCGGTGGTCAAAAATACAACATGCACAAATGCCATAGGTATAGCCAACCTGCTGGCAGACAAGTTCAGTGAAAACTTCACCCCCCCCGTCCCCCCATCAGTAAACCAGGACATCCCCAGCACCTGCCCCCTCCCCTCATCACCAGGGAGCAGGTTATTAATGCCCTCTCAAAGGCAAAAATATACAGCCTCCATGGGACCCGACAACATCCCTGGCTGTATCCTACATGAACTCAGGCAAAATCTTTCAGTACCATTAGGCACCCTATTCAGCCAAAGCCTGTGCACCAGATTCATCCCAGCAGAATGAAGGACAGCCACTGTCATCCCTCTGCACAAAGGTGGAGTGTCCATGGACCCAGGCAGTTATAGGCCCATCAGCCTAACTAGCCTGATCTGCAAGGCCATGGAATGCATTATCATGGACCTTATAACCAAGGACATTGGCAACCTCCAAATGCTTGATCCCACACATTTTGGTTTTGTCAGTGAGATCATGCCTATTAAACTTGGTCGACTTCTTCAAAACAGTCACCAAAGCCATGGATGAGGGCAAGACAGTTCACACCACCTACCCTGACCTAGCCAAAGCCTTTGACACTATTCCCCACTCAGGCATAATGGATAAACTCTCCCAGCTAGGCATCAACCCATATTTTACATGATGGGAAGCTCACTGGTTCACTGATAGAACCCACTCTGTCAAAATAGGGGAAGCCACCTCTAGTAATAGACTCATAACAAGCAGCGTACCCCAAGGTTTGGTCTTGGGGCGTCTACTGTTTGGGGTATACTTTTCTGAGGTGCAAGCCAAAACCAGTGGTCTGTGGCTGACCAAGTTTTCAGATGACTGCAAGGTGGGCACTGTCATAAATTCCCCTAGTGATGTGAACATCCTCCAAGAGGGACTTAACCAAACTAATGACTGGTGCCAGAAGCATGGCCTCAAACTGAATGCCAAGAAATGCATCATTATCCCCTTTGGGGAAAATGGTGCCCCCACTAATTATCACATTAATAACAATGTACTAAGTACGCAATCAGTCGTGATGGACATGGGTTGAAAGTAACCTGACTTTTGACCACCTTGTTGCTTCCGTTGTACAGAAGGCTTTCTACATGGCCCACCTCATAAGTACAGGTATTTCATCCAGGAACAAGGAGATCATAAAATTCCTGTACTCCACCCATATCAGACCCATTATTGAGTACAATGTCCCCTTTGGCATGTACCTTGCCAAGCACGTGCAGCAGTTGGAGAGACCACAGAGGCTCCTGACCAGGAAAATCCAGGGTCTCAAACACCTATCCTATACAGATAGGCTAAAAGCCCTGTCTCTCTATTCAGTCTTGTAGAGGCTGCTCAGAGATGACCTGTGTCTGACATACAAGCCCGTCTCAGACTAAGCCTTGATGGAGCTGCTGCATATCCATAAGTCAGACTCCACTCATGCAACCTGCATGCAATGTCTCAACCTGGTCTGTGACATTAATAGAACTTGGCAGGATAGATTTGTGTCCCAATGACTCCCCCATCTGTGGAATAGACTTCCTCTCCATGTCAACCAGAGTACCTCACTAGCCATCTTTAAGAGGAACCTGGACAACTAGATGCAAAACAGAAAATATACCCTTGGGATCCCACCTGTGTCCCTGCTGGACAGGGAAAACAGGTGCTGACTTTGTGGTAACATGGGTGAAATTCTTGACTAGGCTTATAAGGGCCTCCGGGCCGATAGCCTACTATCATCCTATGAACCTATAATGGAATACCTTTACATAGAGTTGTGCCATAACATGACCTCAGCTTGGCCCACCCCCCTCAAAAAACAGTGCACCCTTGCATGTGCCATGACAGGAAATTCACCTTTGCTCACACCACCAAGATAGCAGTGTATGGTTTTTTTTTGTGTGCCATCCAACCTGGCTGTCATTTGCTGTCAACTGTATACCATACTATTCCCAGTTAATATACACACACACAATGTAAGGTAAATGAGGTAGACTGGCTTTCATAATGCATATCTCTGAATACTGGTCAGACAACTGCTGAATGGCCAAGCAACACAGACTGGGGTAATTTCAAGCAACAGTCCTAACAGGTTGTGTGATCACTAAGTCCAGTACATCCAAATCTTTCTCATATAATACATGTATAAATTACAGCTGAAGGCTTGATATCAGTTAAAATACATTATGGAAGACTGTTACGTGAAAGATAACTTAAAGTTGGTTGGTGCCAAGCTGTTTGTGTGGCAAACAGGGATAAGGCACACATTTTGTTTTCTGAAGGTGCATTGGAGTGAGAGTGGAAATTCAGAACTCTGCAGACGTACCTCCTGTGAATTAACAAACTGTATTCCCCCCTTTTTTTTTTCATCTGTCTATTTTAATGGGTGATGCTGGGATGTATTGCTTGTGCGATGCACTACTTAGCACAAAAAGGTTTGGCTGTGTTAATCAGTTTTGCGTGTAGAGCAGCATTGCGCAAAATGGATGGCTGAACCACCCAGGTAGCAGACAGGACCTAGACAGCCAAATATAGAAATGGGTGCTTTCTATTAACATAATTGTGCATTGCACAAACTTGCTAAAGCCATTGCACTGCACTTAACAGAGAGAACTTAACAATGAATACTAACATAGGAGATGTTATGTAACTTACTCTGGTCTGAAGTCTATATGGTCCTGGGTTCAAGTACAAATTATACAGTCTTTATTTTACTGTTGTGATATTGCAGTATTTAGCAATGAACTGACATATACAAAAAGAATTTCTCAACTTTCCTGTGGCAATAACTGTCACTGCAGGACTAACATCCATATGGTCCAGGGTCCGAATACAGTGTATGTCATTCAGTTTTACTGTTGTTCCAATTCACATTATAGTCACTCTCACTTATAGCAGGTGACCTAGTGTAGCTTATATAACATTTATATGACTTAAGACTGACACAGTAATATTGTATCAGTTATATAATTATTTATTAATCTATGTATTGTCTAGTTTATAGCAAAAGTATCACTGGGGGTATGATGTGTACTATGTTCAGACAAATATATTCCTGCTATGTGGTTTGGCATGCCCTTCCCATTGGAACAACACAGTTACAGAATTGTCTGTATCTCAAATAACATAGGAATTGCATTAATTACCAAACTTCTGCATCACTTACCATCACACAAACATGTTGCACCCTTTGCACCCTGTTTGCTCGATGGTAAGTGACACATAGCTTTTTCAAATGTTTTCAAATCAGAAAATGCACCCTCTGAGTAAACTCTATACATGCAATTGGCAGGAAAATGTCATTCTACAGTGGTCTTGCTCTGTGACATACATGGAATGTGTTTCTCGAGAGGGTTTGAGATTTAGGGCTCAAAGGTGGGGTGTCCAGGAGTCCAGAGTGTTTGTTGGACTCCTAGTGAATGAACATAGGCCCTGGTTCCTGCAGAAGTACTGTCATGGCTCACAATCAAGGACAGAGGCATGGAATATCCTGGCCTGGACTCTGACCAGTGCTACCAGTATCCCCTGCACTGGTGAACAGTATACCGAGTACCGAGACCTCCGGATGAGGAGGAGGGATACCCTCAACCATTGGATTGAGGAATGTTGGACTGGTGGCACCCCACAGATGCGTAAGTATGTGTTTCAGACATTACTTGTAATAGTTTAAAACTGCATACAGTCAGGATTGGTATTCATAATGGTATTCTGTTTTGTTCCGTTTTTTCCACAGCTGAGGTAGATCATGATCTTAATGTTAGAGTCCATGAAAGTAGACTGGAATGGATGTGAGCAGCATGTGGTATGTATGCATCACAACAGTGCTATTATTGTAGCATTAAAAGTTAAAAACTGCTTTGTAATACCTCTCAACTGTACATATTTTGCAGAATGTTCAGATTGTTGCCACATAATTTTGGTTTGTTTGTCATAAATTGTGTTTGTCTGGAAAATCTTAGCCAAAGCATTGTGGACTGCAAACTGACATTTGTGTCTCATACTTCATACCTTTCAGAACATCTATGCTAATGCAAAGCTTGTTATTGTATCACTTTTCTAGGTTTGTAGAAGAATATGTAAAATGTGTTGCTATTTGTGTGCCTTTGTACCTCCATTATTTATTGTTTCGTCTACATTTTTGGCTGTAAGAGGTTGTAAGATATGGGCTTAGTCGGTATGCAATGCAGTAATACCTGTCAACTTTACAACTTTCCACAGAATGCCCAGTCTTTGTATAGCTACAGATATAATTGTGGTTTTTAGTCAAACAATTGCAAAATGGTTGAGAAATGACATCATTAAATAATGTCAGAACATGTGAGATTCAGACCTCAGGCCCTTCAGAAAAGTTATGCAAGTGTAAAACCTGTTACTGTATCACCTTAATAAGTTTGTAAGAGCAAGTATGTAAGAGTCATCCCTATTTTTCAGACTTTGACCCCCTATTACATATGACTTTGTCCACATTTATTGTTGCAAGAGTTTGAGGCCTAAATATTCAGTACTATAAAATAGAGCCTACATCGCGCAACTGTACAAGGAAAGTATGCATGCAGTACTCTGTGGGGACACAGAACACTACAGTAGTACAGAGTGGTCAGCAGCTGGAGGTTCAAACACCACAATTACTAAATGAACAAATACTGTTATGTTTTCATCATTATTGTACTGTAACTGCAGACATCTCTAACAGTCCAACATATGGCCTGCTAGAAAATGCAATTAGTAGAACTGAAGCCTGCATGTGGGCAATATATGCACACATCAAGGATTGCTGGCTGAAATATGTACTATAGTGTACATCTGTTATTAATTGGGTATTCAGAAACATTATAAAAAAGTTTGTTTACAGTTTGTACTGTTTAAAGTAAAAGTAACATAACAGAGTGAAATAACTGTATCACTGCTTTGTATGCTACTTAAGATGTTGCTAATCTTCTCCCTTTTTTCTCTCACCCACCCCTTATGTTCATTTTTTTTCACTTTTTTTCCACAGCACGGTGGGGTAGGCCTGTCCCATGGGACCCACCTGCCCCTCACTCCACCAGCTATGGCGCCACATCCCAGCACATCAGGGACACGACCTGGTAGCACCCGCTGTGCTGCCCCTGCACAACCTAGGCCCTCAGGTAGTTCTGTCCTGCAGGATAGGCCAGTGGTTCCCTTCTGAGCAGTAGCAGAGGAGGTAATTTTTATCACCCACTAAGAACTGCCAGGGTTAGTGCATAGGATTGTGCACCACACAGTTGGTGCATGCCTATGCTGGGTGGAGACACCACTCTCCATTGTTGTTCTGAATAACACAAGGAGATGCAGATGCCAAACACTGGAGCCATTTGCGTCGTGAAGTGACAGTGATGACAGTCCACTGGGTGAGAACTCAGTTCTCACTGTCTCCAAACTTGACTTCCATTGGCTCTGGATGTCCCCCTCTCCCCAGCCATGGTGTTCACCCAGTCTTGTGTCCTTCACCATCCCTGTGTCTCATCGTGTATGTCCTGTTGGTCTGCCATTGCTGCCTTACATATCCACCTTATTTTGGCCACATATACCTATGTCCCTACCCCAACAGTCCTCCCTCTCTGCCAAAAAGAAAAAAGGGCACCTGTAAAAAAAAATTGTCCCATACATAGCTCTCCATTTCACACACATGTTTTCATGATACTCTTGATTTGGTCCAATGAGCCAATTGGCTATACAACATGATTGTGTTGTGGTCACCTCTCTCTCTGGAGGTGACAATCCAAATTCAGCTAATATTCTTCATATATTATCATGGTTTGCTGTTGCAGAAATGGATAGCTATGGTTCTTTCCTACACCCTTCCTGCACATTCCTGCCCTCCTTTCACTTTGTTTTCCCCTGCTTGCTCCCCATTTCACCACTTTCCTGTCTTCTCCATTTCTTTCCTTTAGAGAATCTGTGCATGACGGTGCACAATAATGTGCATCGTGCAACAGCGTGTGCCTATGACAAAAGCAATTAGAGCTATTATATAAACCTGTACTTGAAGCCACTACCATGTTCCACAAAAATGATGACACAAATTCATAATTATCCCAATTTATAATTTTAATTTACACTTTAAAGTATGTGAAACTGTTACATACACCTGCATTTGAACCCAGTACCATTTGAACCAAAACAAGGTTGGATCAATCCATTAAGAGATGATGCTACAGAGTCAGCTGAGTAGCAGGTATATTTTACACACTGAATAGAAAATTGCAGACTTCACTGCTGTTGCATACACCTGCTACTTAACTGAATCATCGACTGCAGGTAGTAATTGACTTCAGGCAGTAATAAGTTCCTTCTTTTGTCCACATATTACAGGTTCCAAATAAAGCTGTAGCTAATGCTATTCACTACTATTCTCATTTCTGCTATTTATTAAAATTTTTATTTGCCTTCTTAGTGAGGCTGTGCGATGCACAGCATCGCACACACATGCTTTATAAAAATAAATGGGGACTGTGTACTAAGGCTTTATAAAACATTAATGTCTATTGTGCAATGATTCATACACAGTTAATGTTGAAAATATGACATTGGTGATATATAAGGAGCAAGCACTGGGCAGTACAAAGAGAAATATAAAGATAAAATGTGACAGTTAATACTGATTGTATAAAATACACCTGCTAATGAACTGAGCCTGTGACCAGACAGGTTAATGCATTGTTGTTGGAGGCAGATGGTAGTGGGTTCAAAATGGGATATAGGCATTCATTTTACAAGTGTGTATGATAATTTTACATACATTTACTGATACTACTGCCTTTTACCATTGCTTAGCTATGCTGCAAATCGCCCTCCATTGCACACTGATTCTTTAAAGAAAAGAAATGGGGAAGATAAGAAAGTAATGAAATGAGAAGCAAGCAGAGGGGAAAAACAAACTGAAAGGAGGTTGGAAATGGGCAGGAAGGGTGTAGGAAAGAACCGTAGCTATCCATTTCTTCAACATATTAGCTGAATTTGGACTGTCAAGATACCTAATCATGTTGTATAGCCAATTGGACAGAATCAAGTCTGTCAAGTAGACACGTGTGAAATGGAGAGCTATATATGGGACATTTTTTGGGGGATACAGATGCCCTTTTTTGTTTGGTGAGAGAGGAATGTTGAGAAAGGGACATAAACAAGTTTGGGGAAGGCAAGTTGGCAAGGTGAGGAGGCAGTTGCTGACAGACAGGACATACAAGACAAGATACAGGGGATGGAGAAGGATACAAGAAGGGGGTGAACACCATGCTTGGGGTGAGGATGGGGAAATCGACGTATCATGGATGTCAGGACGGGTGACAGTGAGAATCAAGTCCTCACCCAGTGGACTGTCACCACTGTCCTTTCACTGTGCTGGTGGCTGCAGTGCCTGATGTGTACATCTTCTATGGGTACTCTGTACCAGAGCAGACAGTAGGCACTCTATCTGGCATAGGCGTGAGTCCACTGTATGGTGCACAATCCTATGCACCATACCTGGCAACTCATTCTGGGTGATAAATGCACCCCCTCTACCACTGCTCCAAAAGGGGACTGCAGGCCTGTCCTCAAGGCGAAGAACTACCTGAGGGCGTGGGTAGTGCAGGGGGAGCCGAAGGGGGGTGCTGCCAGGCTGCAGCCCAGACATGTTGTGTATTGGTGCTGTAGCTGGTGGAGTGAGAGTAGGAGGATCATTTGGGACCTGCCTACCCTGCTGTAGTGTAGTAATAAAAAAACATGAAAATACAGTTATAAAATAAAAAAATAAACAAATGAAAATAAAAAAAAATTAGACATATAAAAAAAATAGATGAACAAAGAAAATCTAAAATTAAACATAATAATAACAATAATGACAAAACAAATTTATATAACAACTACAAACAAAATTAGAAATCATAAATTAAAACAAAGAACTACAAAATTATACATAATAACAACAACAACAAAAGGAAAACTAATTAAACAATAAAAAAAGAAAAGAGGTGGGGTGAGAGAAAAAAACAGGAAATAATTTCTAACTTCATAGTTAATATACAAAAGCTTTCTACAATTATTTCACTCTATTATGTTATGTTTTACTTTTAACACTACCAACTCCTAAGAAATGTCTTTATTACTTTGAAGACTACCCAGTTACTAACAGATGGACACTGTAGTACTGATCAGATTGCAGCCAGCAATCATTCATGTGTGCATATATTGCACATATGCAGGATTACGCTTGACAGCAGGCCATTCACAACAGAGGTATTGAGGTCTGAAAGTAAATGGCTATAATGATGATTAGCTAACAGTATTGTGTATATAATGATGAAAACATAACACTATTTTACACACTATTGTATATTTGGGAAGTGTGGTCATTGAACCCACAATCATTGACTACTGTAATACTCTACTTTTCTTTTGGACTACAGACAAATGCATGCATACTTTCCTTTTGCACTTTATACATGCATGGTCGCTGTTATTTGAGAATGTGAAATGGTTGCTTTGTGCTACAGATTAAGGCATGCATACTTTCTTTTACAGTTGACATATGCATGATCAGTTATATACAACTGTCTGAAATAACAAGTAATCCATTTTAACTGTTAAAGCCACAATACCAGTACCTTTTATATGCATACATACCACATGCTTCTGTCATCCTTGCCAGGCACGCTCCATGAGACCTCACATTTGAGATGCTTTTTTTAGCAGCTGTGGAAAAAGAAAAACAAAACAGAATGCCATTATGAACATCAGTCTTGACAATATTTAGCTATAACTTTTACAGTTGGTCAATGCATTTTATACTTACACATCTGTGGAGTGTTCCCTGCTCTACATTCCCTGATCCACTCATCAGGGGTATCCCTGTTCCTTCTACGGAGATCATCATAATGATGATGACACTGGTCACCAGTGCCTGGGATACCTGTCACACTGGTCAAAGTCCTAGCCAAACTAGTCCAGGCCTCAGACTTATACTGAGAACCTGAATAGTCCTTCTGCAATAGGCGTGGACCATGCTCCTTAACTAGGAGCCCAACAAAGACTTTGGACTCCTGAACATCCAACATTTTGCTTGGAAGTACATATATTCTCCAACACCAGCCATGTCTCCTAAAGATCAAACTCAATGTATAATGAGCATTTCCTGCCAATTCCACTTTAAATATCATGTTTTCCCACCAACTGCATGTATTGCGCTTACTGAGAGGGCACACTGTCTGGTTTTTGCTGCATTTAAAAAAGTTGTGCACCGCTTACCATCGTGCAAACATGGAAAGCCAGGATGCGTCTGTTTACACAATGTTAAGTGATGTGCAACAGTGGGCAATAAAAAATGAAAAAAAATTAATAAAAAGCAATGCAATTCCAAAGTTTGTGATATACAGCCACTTGTGTAACTCTGTTATTCAAATGGGTTTGCAGAAATATACTTCCATGAACATAGTACACATTATACCCACAGTCATACTTTCGATAATATATGCACAACACCCATATAAATGAATAGTAAATAACTGATACAATATTGGTGTCTCAGCCCTCATACATGTAAATATTAATATCAGCTACACTATGTCAGGTGTTATGAATGAGAGTCAATATGCTGTGATGTGGAAAAACATTAAATGTGTATGGAATATGCAGTTTTTGAACCCAGGACCATATGTACACTAGTCCTAAACTTACAGCTATTGCCACAAGAAGGTTGAGAAAACACTTGTCTATGTTGCACTTCACTTGTAAAAGCTGCAATGTCAACACAGTAAAAGAAAAGTTTACTCACCTATACTAGAACCCAGAACCATATGCATTCCAGACCTAGACTTACCACCTATTGCCACAGGATTAATTACATGACACCCACTATATCAGTATTCGTTGTTAACTTAGCACAGCTCAGCCTTGCTTACTGGGTTTGCGCAATGCCCACTGCATTAAATGAATGCATCCAGTTTCTATTTTTGTCTGTCTGGGCCATGTCTGATACATGGGCAGTCCAGTTGCTGAGCACCTCCCAAACATATGAGAAACAAAAAAAAAAGGAAAGAAAAACAATAAAATATATAAAATTAATAAATGCAGAATGACATATCTATGGCAGGGTCCCTTGTATGATTTTTCTCAATTTAAATGTGTTTGGGACCCTGCCAGATTTCGAAAAAGGAAAATCAGTTGCCTTGCTGTCGATCATTGAGTACAATCAAGATTTAGCAGACAGTAACCTTACACAGAAATGGTATCTGCATTTCAGTAGGTTACACAGCCAAAAAACAAAGATGGATGCCGCAAAGCCTTGTTTAAGCATGCCCGGCTTCATTAATATGCATTGCATGACACTGCCACAAACACAATTTGGTGTACACAGGAACACTCAGTGTAGGCTCTACACTAACCCTACATGGAGTTTCTTGAATCCTGTAGACATAGCTATCTAACCATAAACATAATCAAACTAGAACACTATAAATCTAAAAATGTATCTGTCTAATAATATCTAGTAAATATCTATTCATGTGTTTTAGTGTGCATAAAAACTAAGTTATTAACAGCTCAGAAAAAATGTCAGTATTATGCAAAAAAAAAAACTGTCATGACAGATTTCATGTTTACAGCCCCAAAAACATGTTTATACAATTTATACTAGTAGAACCCTCCCCCCAGAAAACAGTGGATGAAGTAAACTAGTATTGTATATAAATGTGCAAGTGTGTACATGAGTATCTTTCTCTGTAGTGGGATAATTACATCCAGGTAGGTGGCTTTGTTTCACTGCTGCATGATGTTCTCACATTTTATTCATGCCATTAGTAAGATATTTGTTTCATCTTCTCAATTACTGTTTACTGTGGCTGATTGATTGTTGCCTGTCTTTTCACATTTGTGCCATCTGTTATTGTTTGCAATCCT